>NC_045736.1:31002311-31036949 GCF_008692095.1 Etheostoma spectabile
TCTATCTTTCCCTCTATCCTTTCCCTCTGCATTGTTATGAGCTGTTCCCCTCCTCCTGCCATTCCTCCCACATTGATCTTCCATGTTCTGTCTTGTCCTCCATTGCCATCCTCTTAATCTAACCACACCCCATTGGACTCCTTATTTCTGCTTAATCCTGCATTTGGGCTGGTTTGTTCATTTGTTGGTGTGCGTGCTTGCCTACATCTCTGTGCCTCTCTGGTTTTCTGTGTTGCTAGTTTTTATGGCCGCACCCTCATTATCCTCACATTTTCTACCTCAAATCGCAGCAGCAGCTGAGCAGCAGCCAGACTCCAGAGCAGCAGCAGCAGCAGCAGCCTCCTCAGCCCCAGCAGGCCCATCCTGGAGTCTACACGCTGGAGCCACGGCAGCCGCAGCAGCCGCAGCAGCAGCCGCAGCAGCAGCCGCAGCAGCCGCAGCAGCCGCAGCAGCCGCAGCAGCCGGCGACCACCGGGGTTTCAGACACCAAACCAGGGCCAGGTCTGCACCAACACCACATTCTGTCTGTCTGCTTTATTGAGCCTGGAACTGTCCCACTCATGAACTTAATCTCCATCTAAGCATCTTCTCACAAATTATCTATTTAAAAATAAACACTGTTAAGTACGGTATATGCTGCAGATATTATTACCTTTGTGAAGATTCAATTGTATGTTTATTTGAACTCTTCATCCTTTCAGATGATACGCCAAAACTGGAGCCAGTTGTCCAGAAGTCTTCCTCGCCTGGGCTTGTGCAGCCTGAAGCGCCTGTAGAGAGACTTGAGGCCAAAGCTCCTGTATCTGAACCCTCTTCTACTGTTGAACCAGAGCTTCCCTTCCCTGCCTTGATGACCGCCCCTGTCACTCTCCCCCTTTCAGTGGCCAACAACAGAGAACGTCCCTCAGCCAGGGAGTCAACTGCCTCAGCCTGTTCAGTCGGGGAGCACAAGCCCTCTTTGGCGCCACCTCAGACTCCCAGCGCAGACAAGCCTCTCTCCGACGCCCCTCGAACCCTGGGTGCCTCTCCAGCACCGGCTCCCAAGGCTTTGAATGGCCATGCAGACTCTGGGACGGAGCTGGACACCGTGGCACAGGAGCCTTCTCTTCTGTCTTCAGCTGCACTCCAGCCCCAGGCCTCTGCTCCCACTTACAGAGAGGCCTCTTCCTCTGAAAGTTTTCCCTGTGACGTGAGGCCAGAGTTGCCCGTAGCGCTCGCCCCTTTGACGCCCGTGGCTGTGGTGCCAGTGACCCTGTCCTCAAGCCCCGCCTCAGCTTTGCCAGTTCTGCTCCCCCTTGGCCTTCCGCCTCTAGTGCAGGCCCCGGCAGAGGCCGATGAGGCGAGCAAGTGCTTAGACACTAAAGACCTCATCCCCATAGTAGGGACAGAGACACATGGAGGCATAACTGACAGCAAAACGGAGTCCCAACAACAAGCCCTCACCAGGAAGAGTCCTACTACAGGTACTGGGTCTGGTGTATTTCAACTACTGTAAAAACAATTGTAGCCTTTTTTTAACTTGCAACAAAGGAGTAATGACTCTTTGGACTCTAGTGTCCCAAATACTGAGTTGATAGTCCAGCTGAAAAATGAGAGGCTGTTTTATGACTACACTACTTTTTTTTTTCTGTGCTGAAATTGCACATTTAAGTGATTCTATTACACTCTGCTGACAGAGTTGAATCCCTAATAACGTATAGAATAAACTCTCTGCTTGGTCAGAGTTAGGGAGTAGTTGCCGTGCCTTCAGAAAAACCTGGAAATTACAATACGCGTTTTTAAATAGTATTTGTTGCCCTGTAAGATTATCCTCACATTTTAGTCTTTTTGCTTGCCAAGAATAACATATAATCAGAACCAAATACAGGCTAACAAGTGGAAGTAGTTTGGTGAACAATAGTTGTGGGTCTGCTGCAGAGCGACACCTGTCACTGTCATTAAAGAGATGCAGCCATGGTGACCTAAAGCCCGTTTATATTTCCCTGCAGTTAATCAGACTGCTTCTGCTATACCAAAGACCTGGAGGAAACCAAATGAAGAGATGTATACTGGCGATGCACCTCAAAAGGATGATGAGGTAAGAAAAGAGAGAGAGAGAGAGAGAGAGAGAGAGAGAGATTTCCACATGTGTGTGTGTGGGGAAGCGGGCATAAATGACTTTGGGGTGTTATTGTTCGACCGCGAGGAGTTATCCATCATTGCTAACCCAGCCCACTGTATGTAAAATCACCTCTTTTCCTCTTTTCTCGTTCCCTCTCTTTTATAGTTTTGCTCTGGGCTTGTCGCTGTGGGAGAATTTTCACATCGCCTCAAACCGGTGTCACCTACTTTTAATTGCTTCTTTTTTGTTTCTCTTGGAGACCAAATTTAGCGCCCCCACATGAAGCTGCTAATTTATTTTTGAAAACAACAAAAGTATAGTGTCTCGCTGAGATTGATTGTCCAATAGACCATGTAACATAGCAATACAAACAAAAAAATAGAAGAACCTTTTCACTGTGTGTAAATGGTTGCATGTACAGATAATATGTCAGATAATGGCAATATGGAAGGTTTAGAAAAACATATACCAGCATGGGCTTGTCCACTCTGTTTCACCAGTGGTACTGCCTGATGCAACAAGCCTATTGTACTCCCTACATGTCGCCCTTTTTGTCTTTTCTTAGTACCTGACCCATTCTGCCCTCTCTGCCTTTCATCATCTCTCATTCATCCTTGAGTCCCCTGCCCTTGACTATTATTTGAATCATTCATCCCTCATTTTCCACTCCTGTATTTAAACCCTTTCTTTATGTGGCCTTCCATTTCCCCCATGTCTGCAGATAATCTCCTCGCAGCTCTGTAACTGATAATTATTGACAGTGTTGTTTGGGCACATTGTAATGCTACATATGAGCGCGACAACCATTAAGCTGTTAAGAATGTATTATATTGCTAAATGATAATAAAGCAGTTTTCAATCATTCAGAAAACTGAAACTTCCCTTCATACAGGACGAGCCCAGGCCAGTGGATGAGCCTGCTGGAGACCAGGCCCTGCAGCCAGCTCCTCTGAGCAGCAGCCCGCTGCCCCTGCCATCAGTCCTCCCCCCCACCCCCACCCCCACCCCGGCCCCAGCTCCTGCCAGCAGCCCCGAGGCTGCCGGAAAGCCCGCCGCTCCAGAGGAGAACGGGGAGGCCGAGATGGAGCCCATGAGGAACGGGGCAGGTCACACTTCAGAGACGGAGAGCAGCGACAGTGGAGCCACCCCGGGAGACAAGGAGAACTCCACAGGGGCCCCCCTGGAAATGGAAGGTTAGAAAGGCTCCGTTCATTGGTCAGATGCTTAAAGCTACCACAGGCAAAATATTTCTGTAAAAAATACAACAGATTCCTCAGTAGCATCAATGGTTTCTGTGTGTTGACATTCAAATGTTGGTCTCTGCCTTGTCTTAGTGTAGCTTTTGCTTGTCTTACTGTCTGTTTTATATATTTATATATTTTCTCTTTTTCTCCTAAACCCTGCTTGGTGGCCAGACCTGGCCGAGCCCAGTGGGAAGCGTCAGTATGACAGGGACTTCCTGTTGGGCTTCCAGTTCATGCCAGCTTGCGTACAGAAGCCTGATGGGCTCCCTCCCATCAGTGATGTGGTGCTGGACAAGGTGAGTAAGCCCAATGCAGATAACCATAACCTTGCATACACACTCAGACCCTAGTGTCCTTAAATCTACCAAAAAAGTCCCAAACGTTTTGTTTAAAAGCTACCTGTGCAGTCAGTTTTCTTCAGGAAGTCCTTCTCTAAATGTGGCTTCATATATTGGGCTCTGCGAATGGAAATGAATATGTACTGTATGTTTTGTCTTTAATTGTGCTAAAATTAAGAGTCGGTGGACAAAAAAAAAAGAAAAAGTCAATCATTCAGTGGTTTTGGTTTCTCAGATGTAACGATGTTCTACTTTTCTTTTGTTTATATCATTGTAAATTCCATGTCATTGGGTTTTTTGATTGTAATTTGGACAGAACAAGCAGCTGAAAATCTCACCTGGGAAATTATTCATAATTTTCGGAGCTTTCAAAGACCAAGCGACTAAATGATAGAAGTCATTAATAGAAGCTCCAGTTTTGAATAAACCTCTTTTGAACAGGGTTGTTCATTATTAGCTCATAGCAACATATTTTGTTAGCTTGTGTGGAATCAAAGATCCAGCGCACAGAGTTTGGTTCATTCCTCTGATCCACACATACGTATGGGTGGAGCATATGGCCCGCTGAAATGCTGTTTTGATTAAAATCACATTGCCATTATGTCACACTTGGCAGTGTTGAGTACGTGCCCCTCCCCCACCTCTCCAGGAGAACAACCAGATCGGCGATGTACGATCCCAAAGTCTCGTTTTCTCTGAGGGAGAAAGTTCAGTCTCACTGGGAAAGAGTCGAGAGGAAGTCAAGGACAGCTGAAAGACAAAGAGCTGGATTTGTTCTTCCCTCCTCCCCCACAACTATCTCTCTCTTTCACTCTCGCTCTCTCCTGTGTTCCTTTTTTTTTTTTTTCTTGTTCTTCCTGCCCCTCCACATCTGGTTCTGACTTCTCTCACTGATTGGCCCTCTGATCCTGCCGAGCATCATTTATCACCAGTACAGTGAATATGCAGAATCCAAAAGCTGTTAATGTACTATGACTGTCATTTAAAGAGGGTCACCTTTAGGGACCACTGGGTTAGAAATGCACATAGACACACTATCACCAGGCGGACTCCTTTTACCCCATTGCCACTATTAGTAGGAATCGCTGCTCCCCCTGCTGTTCAGCTCATCTTGTGTGTGTGTCTCATGATGTATTGTGTATTTTATGTGTGGTGCAGATTAACCAAAACAAGTTGCCATCTCGAGTGGTGGATTCCCGGGTGATTTCCAGAGGACCTGATTTCACACCTGCCTTTGCAGATTTTGGCAGGCAGATGACCGGAGGACGAGGCGCTGCAGTGAGTCACACGTGCAAGGACCACACACACCAACACACACACACACACACACACACACACACACACACACACACACACACACACATACACGCTCAAGCTGCCACGATTATTATCAATTCACACACACTCCCTCCAATTCCTACTTTCCGCACAATTGGTCCTCATGTTTAACAGATAACTTGCTGATCTGAAGTGGAGCAGATACTACACATCTTTCAAACCTTTCCCTAAAAATGGGAGGATAATGGGATGTTGGCAATTTTAGGCACTTCCAGTAGGTTCCAGTTGGTTTCAGTCGACATCTATAAATGTTCAGTGGCTGGCTCAACATAGAACACTTCCAATAAATCACTCCAAGCACTGTTAACCATTGTCATAGTCTTGATTTGGTTGATTATAGGAAACATACCGGTACTCAAGTGCTGCTGCTGCAACACACAGTCTGTTTCTGTTTTCTTTAGCTGATGCAGGGGGAGTAGAGCGAATTTCATATTTCATATACTACAGTACAGTGCCGTTTGAATCTGGCCGCTTGTAGAATTCTTCAAAACCAAATTGTGCCCCAAAAGTACTTACAGAAGGACCCTGAACACTTAATATATAACC
Source organism: Etheostoma spectabile (assembly GCF_008692095.1). Lineage (NCBI taxonomy): Eukaryota > Metazoa > Chordata > Actinopteri > Perciformes > Percidae > Etheostoma > Etheostoma spectabile. The sequence continues at coordinate 31,007,879 of NC_045736.1, forward strand.
ACTGTAAAGCTGCTTCAGAGGAAGATATCGTGCTACTGTATTTACCTGACAGAGAACATTGCAGTGTGTGTGTGTGTGTGTGTGTGTGTGTGTGTGTGTGTGTGTGTGTGTGTGTGTGTGTGTGTGTGTGTGTGTGTGTGTGTGTGTGTGTGTGTGTGTGTGTGTGTGTGTGTGTGTGTGTGTGTGTGTGTGTGTGTGTGTGTGTGTGTGTGTGTGTGTGTGTGTGTGTCCTGTTCACTTGTATTATTATATCAGATTAACTTACTCCTTGTTGTTGTTTATATGTATCTTTGTTCTTATGCTTTGGCAACACTGATGGATTTTTTTGCAAAGCAAATTGAAATTAGAGCGAGGGATGGTGTTGTCTCATGTCGCGTGATTGTTAACGAATTTAATATTTCAGCAGAGGTGTTCATTTCCATACAGGGTTAGTGGCTTGACAGTTAACGGTGAAGTAGGGGATTTGATTGGCGGGGGCATTTTGGCGACGGCATTGTTATTAGTGTTGTAAGTAAGCAGTAGACTTAATTACCCCGGGGTGAGTCTGATAAAAACTGCTGCGTCTGCCCGGTTAAGCTCTGAGATTTGCTCGCATTGCACAGCGCTGGGAAGGAATAATCTCCGAGATTACGTTACGTTCTGCCTCTGGTTGGAAGTGGTGAATGTAGGCTACAGTTCACAGCAACTTCATACCATATAGTGTCTGGCTTTGTTTAATATTTACTGTTAGCAAATGGCTTATTATTGAGTTTACACTCAGTGAAAAAATAGACACTGAAAACTTAGCACCCCCCCAACCTTATTCCACACAGTCGCGATGTTCCCTTCAGCTCTTATTTGCTTGTGATCCAGGAAAGTGAAGAAAAATTAGTTTAGTATATCCAGCAATCATGTAATGTTGGAAGCGGGACAAACTGTCCTGGAGTCAAAGGCGGGTCCCTCCCCCCCGCTGCTGTTAAGTTTTCTGTGTGATATGCAGGTTCCCCCCCAAATACTGACACACACGCATACATACGTACAGATACGTCTCTCTTTATTAAATAGATTTCAAAAGGTAATAATGAGTCTTCTGGCAGAGAATTCTTGGTTATATACTGTCTATTTTTCCATTACAGATAGACGATGTGTTATCGTGACTGCTCAGAAGCAATATAGTGTAGTTGGCAACTTATAGTGACGACAAATATTGACATGCTGTATTCTTTCATTGCAATCGCAGCTTATGAACATCGGGGCTCGGCGGCCTCAACCCAGGAAGATCATCATGAACGTGTCGGTTAATGATGAAATTCAGCTGAAAAAATCGGAGAATGCCTGGAAACCTGGCATAAAGAGGGCCGAGGTGCTGGCTGAGGATCCTGTAGCGCAAAACACACAGGTAGGGCCAAATATACACACATGCACTTCCACAACGGAGGAGCTCTCCAAACCTCAGCACCAGACTTGTTTTTATTATTAATGAATCAGGCAATGCACTCGATTGAAGGGCTTTATAACAGAATCAGTTGTTTGGTCTAATTCTGTAAAGGGAAACAAAATGAGAGTTTGTTATTACTCAATAATTGATTTAATCAACCTTGGTAGGAAACCACGTCACATAATAACAAGACAGTTATCCAATGTTATCTTTATCAACAACTACCAGTAACAGAGAACCCTATAACAGAGTAAGTTGTCCAAGATAATCTTCAAATAATTGATTGATGGCCTCATCATGACGGCTTCCCCTCAGGATCTCTTCAAGAAAGTACGCAGCATCCTGAACAAGCTGACGCCTCAGAAGTTCAACCAGCTGATGAAGCAGGTGACGGACCTGACCATCGACACCGAAGAGCGGCTCAAAGGGGTCATCGACCTGGTCTTTGAGAAGGCCATCGACGAGCCCAGCTTCTCCGTGGCCTATGGAAACATGTGCCGCTGCCTCGCCATGGTAAGCAGGCAGGAAGCAAATGAACGATCTAACCTCGTTCTGCTCTGCGTGTGTTCATCCCAAATAAAACCTAATCAATTTGCATCTCAACGTACAGTCACCAACAGATTACGGGGTTTAAAACCATCTCTGCCTCAGTACAACATGATGCTGTTCAACACAACACAGTTCACTAGGTGTTAGGATATAATGTGAACATTATCATTTTCTGATGACTTGCAAGAAGAAATTTAAAGTTGTGGGCAACTGTTACACTATTTGACATAAATTTGTTGTTAGTAAAATATGAAATACTGTATGTCTTCTCTTAACTTTTTAAATGGGTCCCTTTTTCTTAGAAAAATGCATTTCGTCAGTGAGGAACTCTGCAGAGCATGTGAGCGGAGTGCAGCGGTGAGAATGTGAGGCTGTACACTCCTGCCGCTTCAATATTGCTCCGCACTTAACTCAGATTTCATCTCGCTCTTCTTAGATCGCTGCCAAAATACAAAACTCCGCCAGCAAAAGGTCCGCTGGATGAAGGGTTCTGGCTTAGGCTCAGATCCCCTGCATGTACGGCTGGCGCTGCAGGAACCGGGACAGGCTCAGGCGTGCTTCAGACTCATTTTTGTGAGCAGGACCGGAGTGTAATTGGAGCATGGGATAAGACAGTGCTCAGCCTTTTTAAAATCCTCCTGCTCGCACTCTCTGCTTGCACTCGTTCGCGCTCCGCTCACATGCTCTGGAACCCTGTTAAAAACAATGTGGGTGAAACATTTTGAGTTTTGGTTAAAAAAAAAAAGAAGAGCAGGTAACCCTAAGTGTACATTAAAGCATGCATACATATACACATATTAGGGCTTTACGTTTGAAAAAAGCCACTCATGGAAATAAAAATGGTTGTGCACACATTTGTTTCTTTTGTGCAGCAGTTTCTTTCAGTATAAGTTGCAGAAAAGTCTAGAGTTTAGTTTTCTTGCCACGTCTGTAAGACAATCGAGCCACTGTTCACGTTTAACGTTTTTAAAGGTTTAGTTTGTAACTTACTACTGTTTCTGTACAGCTCAAGGTGCCCATGACGGACAAACCCAACACCACAGTGAACTTCCGCAAGCTGCTGCTAAACCGCTGCCAGAAGGAGTTCGAGAAAGACAAGGTGGACGACGTGGTGTTCGAGAGGAAGCAGAAAGAGCTGGACTCTGCTGCATCGGTATGTTCTCTAACTCTCTAGGAAGTGTGACACCCGATTTCAAGCTGTAACAAAGCAATTTTGAGTACGAGGGAAAGAATACAATTCTGGCAGAGATGCTTTGGGATAACCTCCAGGGTGCACATTTCTCCCATGTTCCCTTGGTTCCCTGCAGACGACGGAGCGCGAGCGGCTCCAGGAAGAGCTGGAGGAAGCCAAGGACAAGGCCCGGCGGCGCTCCATCGGCAACATCAGGTTCATCGGCGAGCTGTTCAAGCTCAAGATGTTGACGGAGGCCATAATGCACGACTGCGTTGTCAAGCTGCTGAAGAACCACGACGAGGAGTCTCTGGAGTGCCTGTGCAGGCTGCTCACCACCATCGGCAAGGACCTCGACTTTGAGAAGGCCAAGGTGAGGCAGGGCCAAAGAAGTTGATTTATTAAGCGAGCCAACGTGGCTAATACTGATTCAGCGTTTTGGGAAATGTTATTTGCTTTCTTGCCGATGAGAGGATTAATACCACTCATGTCTGAATGGTAAATACAAAGCCACAGCCAGGAAGTTAGCTTAGCACACAGACTGGAAACAAGGAAACCACAAGCCTGGCTCTGTCCTACGATGACAGTTATTGTTATATAGTAACATATTTATGGGCTCACTGGCACATTGAGCAGTAAATACTTATAGTAAATACTTGCTTTACTTGCTCAGAAATTTAAAGGAAGTAATTGAGACCTTGTGTCCAGGGCGGATGTCACAAGGTGAACAGTTGATGTCAGTGTGCCCCTGCTAACACGCCACAAAAGGAAATTCCTCTGTATTTGGGTGTTTACCTGGCAGTTGATAGAGGTGATTTTGGAGGTGATTCTGATCTACAGCAACACAGTTTTGAGAGACACGAAGAGAAAGTACTGGTGGGATTGGATCCCACACCAGCTGGGCTACGTTCAGTTCCAGAGGCAGAGGAGGAACTTTTCACGTTGAGAGGTTGAGAGGAAACAGTGGATGCTCTGCTTCGTTCGGTCTGACCTGCCCTCCCGACATCACGGACTCCCAGCGAGAGTCCTCGGATGCTTGGAGAGACATTACTGACCCGCGGGCCTTTCTGCTCTCTCTCTCTCTCTCTCTCTCCCTCTCTCTCTCTCTGCTGTACTGCGATATGTGGTTTGATCCTGATCGTCTATGGGTGCAACCATGCAAAAGGAAAGTCCTCTGACCTGAGGCGAGCCTGCTATGAGCTCATCATAGCAACTTAATTCTGCTTTGTTTCATTTTCTGTTTGCTAATGAGGCTACAATCACATTGCTACGTTTTGGTTCGAAAACAAATCTCTTTTGTTCCGTTTTACACCTCCTTCACACTGCTCTGGCGCATCGGAGCCCCTAAACCCGAGACCTTCGAAAACCCCTCTGACCCGTTTTGGTTTGGGATCTCCAGGGTTGTGTTCTCAACGGCCGCAAACGGAGACCTTTGGCAACACCGACGCCAACGTGATTGGGTCAAGCTACTAATGTTACCGTGGCAACAACCAGCAATGGAAGGAGTCTCCATGCTGCCTCCTGTTTACCCCGGCATGCCCAGTTTACGAGAATGTTGGTGAGATATGCGGTTTGGGCGTGTTAGTAAGTTATTAGTTCTTCTACTGGTGTGCACGGCGATTGTTGTTGGCTTAAAAACCAATATGTTGCGCGCCCGGATAGCTCACTTGGTGGAGCGGCCGCACATATGTGGAGGTTTAGTCCTCGGCGCAGCGGTGCGGGGTTCGGCTCCAACCTGCGGCCCTTTGCTGCATGTCACTCCCCCCCCCCTCTCTCTCTCCCCTTTCATGCCTTCAGCTGTCCTGTCCATAAAGGCCTAAAAATGCCCCAAAAAAAGAAAATGTAGCAGTGTAAATGTAACCAGAAGGATCTTTATGCTGTTTACCAACATACAGGTGTAGTCATTGTACATTAAATGCTACAGAACGTGGTCATTAATCCCTTTGTCCTTTTAGATGAGTTTAATCATGTGGACTGTGGTGATTTTCTGAACATGGCCGTTTTAATGTTGGACCATTACAGTGAATTGTGGGTGTACCTTCTGGCTATTACGGTTTTAATTTTGCCGTCTACCAAATTGTTCCAATTTAATCTCTGGCAGGCAGGACAGCCTCTGCTCCGAGTAACAAACTGACCGAGCTGTCACTTTAGTGAAATAATGCAGAAATCCCTGAAACCCGCTGTCCGGTAGATTAAATAGAGAAAAGGAGAGTATAACCTTCATGTCTCAAATGAACCCCCTCCCTCTCTCTTTCCTCAGCCTCGGATGGATCAGTATTTCAATCAGATGGAAAAAATCGTCAAGGAGAGGAAGACCTCATCCCGGATACGATTTATGTTACAAGACATTATAGACCTGAGATTGGTAAGTGTGTGGTTGGGATGTTCGTTTTGTCCTGCTTTATGTTCAGGCCACTTCTGGTTCACCATCAATTTCCCCACAGATGTTGTCTAATTGATCTCTGAGACCTCCTGGAACTTGTTATTCTGGTCATTCAATCATATTCATTTATAAAACAACCAACCTTCTTTCAAATGGAAAAGATTCCTTGTTTAAAAATCTGCTTCAAAAACTGCTGTACCTTACCTACTCAATTAGAATAATTAGAAGATGTGTCCGTATTTAAAGCTTGTTCACCAGTTACTCCCCTTATTTCCTAAAACGCAGTGTAGCATTTAAAAGGCTATTTTTTTTTAGTCTTCTGGCCTGGCGGGGCTTCCCATTGGCTGGCGGCTCGCCCGGTAGCCTGTACAATTATAAGGGGAACACAGATTACATCTGATACATTGTTTCTCCTGAAGTAACATGTTTTTCTGTGTTGTCCTGCTCAAATTAACCAACACGGTAAGTAAATACATGGACTGTTGGGGTGGGGGGGGTGGCAAGACACTGGGACCACAGAATCCAGCCCCGTTGTGCTCCACCCTTGTCATATATAAAATTACAATTACAACAAGACTACTTAAGCAGTGCAATGGCTCCAACGGCATGTTCAGCATCACGGAATGGCCCAAAAATGAATATCTAATTAGGGTTATAATGCAAGTTGAATAACCTTGATAACCTTGTTAACACATGTCTGGCACTTCTCAGGCACCATGCCTGAATTTGTGGTGCAGTATTGCATTTATATAAGGCATAATTCAATAAATGGTACACATTTTCTCTAGGGCAGCCGTTCAGTCTCACAACTGGATTCTTGCTTTAACTGCTGTATCTGGGCTGTGTTGAAATGGGTCCGATCAAGGGAACGAATTCAGTTTGAAACTACTGCACGGTTCAGTTCCGAGGTCATCGTGGTTCTCGTTTTTGTTCCAGCACAACTGGGTGTCCAGGAGAGCCGACCAGGGCCCGAAAACCATCGAGCAGATCCACAAGGAGGCAAAGATTGAAGAGCAGGAGGAGCAGAGAAAAGTGCAGCAGCAACTTCTCTCCAAGGACAGCAAGAGACGGCCAGGTCAGGCCTGCAGTCTAAATCCTCTTTACAGCTTAGAGACACATCGGCACGGCTACAGTGACTCAGGAAGCCTGCAAGCAGACAGACAGACAGACAGACTTCCTGTCCCTATAGCCTGCAGAGATGCTATTGTGCCCAACAGCAGACAGGAAGCCCCCCCCGCCCCCACTCCCTTCTCTCTGCCAGCTGACTTGTAATACTTCATCATGTGTAGCACGAAACAGAAAAAAGCATCACGCCGTCAGCGTTGCCAGTCGATTTAATGAATTAAAATACAGTTAGATTTCCACTGAATTCATTTCAAACCATGTATTTCGTGTGTGTTTGTCTCTTTGGCGTGGTAGATCCCAGAGATCAGCGAGATCAGCAGCGCATGCCGAGAGAGGAGACCTGGAACACTGTGCCCATGACGAAGAACAGCAGGACCATCGACCCCACCAAGATCCCAAAGATCTCCAAGGTGACACATGCTGCTTCTTTTTTTTACACATGAACCAAGCAAGCGCTAAACTTCATGAAATAGGACCAACGCATCTCTTTTCATTTTTTTCACTTTTTTCACTCACAATTTGATTCAGAGGCCAAAGATTTCTAAACCGAGTATTGTTGCATCTCAATTTTTTAATGTACATTTCCATGCGTGATGTAAAAAATATGCGTAAAATTCTGAGTTTCTTTGATTTTGACACAAGTTGTGATGAAATGTTTTGTCTGCTGAGGTTATTATTGTGTAGTCATTCCATGCTTAAGCCTCAAACATGCTGAGTCACCTTCTCTCCAGGTGATCTTCCATGTCAGAGGCTGAGTCATGTTTAAAGGAGGAGAATTGGCTTCTTAGAACATGAAACATGAGGTGGTCACATGTTATGGGAAAAAGTAGATCAACAGCCTATATGCATTTTGCCTAATTATTTTATGTATGTCTTATTATATCATGTGTATAGATACAAAATTGTAAAAATAATCCAGTTTTTTTCCTGCAATCTTGCCTAAACTCAATTTTTTTTTTTTTTTATAAATTGTTAACTTATCAGAATCGAGCATTGAATCGTTCTAGAGAGAATCGCGGTGCATCTAAGAATCGATCACCATCCATACTTGACCAAAGAGGGCCTGGAGGTCTTTGTTGCAGCGTTTTCTTTCGTTTTATTTAGCGTGATTATTGTGTGATGAATCTCCAGGCTGCTTTGTTCACTGAGTCTTGGCTGAATATCGTCAGGTCTGCATTTTAATTTCTATAAATTGTTGAGGTTCTTCGTGTCGTGAAGAAAGTGGAAAGTGTTCTTCTAGAAAGTTTCTGTACACAGCACCGAGAGGAGTCCTGTGGCTCATCATGTGTACTCCTTCACTGTCCCTGCCCTCAACTGATCTACATTATTGTGGTTTGTGCTCAGTGGTGCCCAGTCCCCCTGCTGGATCCACGAGGCACTGCTTTGTAAAAAGAAAAAAAGAGTTAGACCCGCAGGAGGAATGTGGCCATGTTGCACTAGGAGAACACTCATTTTACTAATCCTTTCTGACAAACCATGTAATATACTACATGATACACACTGTATTTTGAGTGCTACTTGTCCTTGATTCCTATCTTAAATCAAGATGGAGCACTGAGGAATTTAGTAAACTTAAAGCCAGCATAGTTATTGAGCAAATAATGTCAGGGAGTGATTGGTCTTCAGATTGTTTGGGTTAGGTAACGCGTGTGTATTAGTATCTACACCGATTGACGTATTCCTGGCAGCTCAACGGTAAAGTGACAATCCCATACCTGTAGTTTTAACTCTGGGTCATTTATCCTGTCTCAAATGTTGTGCCCATTTGCTTTTTGCTCTCAGTTTTTTTTCAGTGTGCGCTGGCAGCTTGTTCTTAAATGATTCTCTTTTTGCAGCCTCAAATGGATGAGAAGATCCAGCTGGGTCCCCGGGCTCAAGTCACGTGGGTGAAGGGCAGCAGTGGAGGAGCCAAGGCCAGTGACTCAGGTAAGAAAACATGTATTAACCGATCCAACACCACAGTGGATCGAAACATTGATCTTGTGTCTCAGAGGCCCGTTCATTTTAGCAAAACACTTAAAAAGGACTCTGAGGTAACACTAACCCGTTATCCCTCTGGCTGTCTCTCTCTGCCTCAGCTCAGATATCGCTTGTTAAGTGCTTGTTGACATCAAGATCTGAGTGGTAACAATTGTAAACTTCATGTCATCACGGTAATTAATCATTGTAGGTCCAATACCTCTTTCACACCAACGGATCGGACGAGGGTTATCCGACCCTGATCGCAATGCATCTTAGTTTGTCTGTAGTGGACAGTTCTGCAGTAAGGGTTTTGGGATGCTGCTAGAGTCTAGCAGCATCCCAAACCCCCTCCCTAGACCATCTGGCCAGCACCTCTGTTGACACCTCAAGTTTAAGCCTGAAGCTCACTAGAGATTTTTTTCTTTCCTGAATTTTGTATGTCTTCCCCTCTTCCATACAACATATGCAGTACAGTGACTCAAGTGCAACAACAAATGAACTCTAATAATCTACAAGTGTTTACCTGGACTTTCTGGTCATTCATACCTCGTATTTTTCTTTCCATTGCAGAACTATCCCGGACAGCTGGCCTCAATCGTTACTCCGCCCTGCAGTCGACGCCTTCACCTCAACCCTCCACCACTCCTCCACAGAACCCAGACTTTGACTCCAGGAGAGCGCTGGGAAGGTAAACAACAACATCAGGGTCATGGTTAGAGCTCCTGCCCTTTTGAGGGGGGTATCCGTGCGCTTCTGATAGTTCATCTCTCTGATACAGTATCATCCTAATTGACGTATTTGGTTGCTTTTTCTTTTGTTGCTGACTCCCAGCAGCCGAAGCAGTGCAGGGAGAGAGCGCAGTGAGAAGCAGCTGACCTCTGCCCCTCCATCCTCACGGCCCGGACCGTTCACCAGGGGGGGCAGTTCAAAGGAGCTGCTGGAGAGTCAGACCCCCGAAGAGCCACCGCGGAGAGACCGGGAGCGAGAGGGAGCTGAGCCGCGGAGAACCAGCGTCACGGAGGACAAAACCGAGCCAGAGCGCAGCAGAGTCCGAGAACCTGGTGAGACACGCAACACTGGACATACATGACAAGAATATACACTGTATATACTCTCTAGTGGCACCCTTCTGTTGGTTTTCTATGATTTTTGATTTGAGCCATGAACAAGCATTAAAAAGCCTGGATTCATTTCTTATAATTATATACCGTATGACATTATACAGTCAAATGTAAAATATAGAAATTATTGTAGATTAGCTCTTAACCACCATGTTTTGTGTGTTTTTAAAGTCTTGTTTTTGCCCTTATCTAATTTACAATACTCAAAAAATGAATATTTACCTTGTGGAGTAGCTAAAATGTTAACTTCCAATCAATTATTTTATAATAATATAACTAACCTACTGTATTTAATTTTAGTTTCTCATCTGATCATAACTGATGATTTCCACCTCTTTGTCTTTTGTTCAAAAACATTACTATAAGGGCATCTTCATCACTTTATTTTAACCTCATTTACATGTACTTGTATATTGTTTTACACATGCAAATCAATTTAGGAGCCAAAAGGTTTCAACCCCATACCATACATCGTTTTCAAATAGGCGTTTGGCCATAAATGCTTTTGTGTGTATTTTCTATAGTCAAGTCAGTGAATAGTTTTTCTTAGATATGTTGTCCTTAAAAACATACATCTGAATCACAAATTGTACCTTTTTTGAAAGCAAGTTTTGCTTATAATCTGTGATATGTTATATTTATTCAAATCAAAATGGAGTAAGTTGGTGCTTACGTGGAAATTCAATCAGAGTACACCAGACATGGATCTTAATTTTGCTCTGACACCGTTTGTTTTTCAACGTTGACAGCGAAACCTGAGCCAGTGGTCCAGAACCCCGACAGACCTGCTCTGTCTGAGGAGGAGATCGAGAGGAAGTCCAAGTCCATTATCGACGAGTTCCTGCACATAAATGACTACAAGGTACTGAGGTTCAACGGCAGATGCCTGTTTGGGTGGTCAGTGTTTAGGGGCAGGATTTTAGAGATGAATCAATGGTTGCTTCTTCTCAGACGGATCAACTTATTGTTCAAATAATTTGTTTGTCTTCACGTAATCCAATATTTCAATGCCTATGTGCTTTGTGTCCATTTTTAGAAAAGCCTAGATTATGTATTTGTTTCTGTAAGGTTCAGAACAACAGCTTGAATCTTCCCACTTTATCACTGAGAATGCAACACGAATATTTTTCACCAATAGTGCTAATTTCATTCAGATATATGTAGTGTTTAAGTTCCCCTTCTTGAACATATTTCCTTGTTTTCTGCAGGAGGCCGTTCAGTGTGTAGACGAGCTGGACTTGGGCTCTCAGCGGCACATCTTTGTGCGTGTCGGGGTGGAGTCCACCCTGGAGCGCAGTCAGATAACCCGGGACCACATGGGCCAGCTCTTCTTCCAGCTGCTGCAGCAGGACATCCTGTCCAGAGACCACTTCTACAAAGGGTCAGTTCACGTACTTTATAATGCACTCAGCCTAATAATCAAGCAGTTAAATGGACAAGGAGCCAATTGTCAACTTTTTGTATAGTTAGTCTTTTTTTTATATGTGCCTGCTTTTAGTTATTGTGACGGCTGTGTTCCCATAAAATGTGAATATTGATTGAAACACATTTTCTTATTCCAAAATGTCCTCCTCCAAGGAGTTTGTGGTTTATTGTTTATTGGGATCCCCATTAATTGTTGCTGTGTTATCCACAGATCTACCTAAAATATCATTGTAAAGTTCTCCAGAGTTCATACTTCCTATTTTGATAACGCCTTGTGTTCCGTATCCAGTTCATTTTAGTTTCCTGGTGTCTCTCCGGCCAGTGTGACTTACAGTCCGCTGCATCACCATGTCTTCATTGCCACCTTTTGTTTTCATTCCCTCTGTGTTCATCATCACTTCTTAAACTGCAAATATTCTTATGGCCAAAGGCTTATTAGCCACCTTTTAATGTAGTTCAAGCATCTCTTCTAATAACAAACTTCTCACCTCGGATCTAGGTTTTTGTATTGTTGCTCCTGCGACCTGCTTAGGCCTTTGTTGACCGTTTAATTGGTCATCTCCTAGCTGTTCGGACTTTGGGTCCCTGGAACCTCATGTATTCGTAGTTGTAAAGAACAATCAAATGTAGATTAATCTAGCCAAGTTAAAATTGTCCAGCTAATATTATCATATAGAATATTTTAACAAATCTGTCATTTTGAAACAAAAATTTCAAACTGTCTAAGTAATGTAATGTGTCTGTTAAGTGACGATAGGAATCCAGTTTTCAGCTTGATGAAAAAATGACGTGATTACCGAGTAAACATGGAGGAAACTCAAAAAGGAAGACTTGAAATGACGTCGGGTAGAAGTAGAAATATTGGCAAAGATCGAACAATTAAAGAGGAAATTATTATTTTTCTTGTTGGAGGGATTTTATGGTTCATGATCGACATAATTAAAACTTAATTTGGGTGTAAAGCTAAATATTGTTGGTGCTTAAATACAGTAACTTATGTACTTGAGCAGCTTTGTGCTTCATACATGTCTATTCTGGTATGAGTCTGGCTGTCACCTTCTAGACCACAGGAGCAGGATATAATAGTTTTGCTTCCAAACCACCACTGGGTCTCGTTTCCTCAGGTTTGCAGACACGCTGGAACAAGCGGACGACATGGCCATCGACATCCCCCACATCTGGCTGTACCTGGCTGAGCTGCTCAGCCCTGTGCTGAAGGAAGGGGGCTTCTCTATGAGAGAGCTCTTCAGGTATGGAGGACATTCACTTGATATTCAAGGAGAAAATATACTCACAAGTCAAAGTCAAAGTCTGCTTTATTGTCAATTTCTTCACATGTCAAGACATACAAAGCGATCGAAATTACGTTTCTCTCTATCCCACGGTGTAGACAAGACATATTTTAACAATTAGGTCCACAGACAAACATAACATTCAAGTAAACAATATAAAAAGTAAAAACAAGAAGGCACATACAATGAAGAAAATAAGAGCAGCAAAATTTGAGTTGAGAATGTGCAATTGTGCATACAGTAGACAGTCAATATAATGAAAAAAAAAACATGGAGTCAAATTTGGTTTACTAGGGCTGCACAATTAATCGCAATTTTATTGAAATTGCATATGGACTAGTGTATCCAAATAGCGGAGGGGGGGTGCACAAGCACAAGGATTATTTGTTAAAAGCAGAATATGTGTCAGACCGTTCTGAATTAGATATTGTGGTGCTGCTTGTATCCTACAGACTAAAGGAAAAGTCGGTTTGTTACAGAGCTCTCTAACAAATCACACTATAATCATTTCATGGATTTTAAACATTTTTTAATGTTACTACTTTTAAATAAAAATGAGACTAACAATACAAAAATGATAATTCCCTCTAATATCAGTCAAAATAATCGAACATTGATATTTTCCTCATATTGGGCAGCCCTAGTGTGTAATAGTGCTGGGCGATATGGACCAAAAGTCATATCCCGATATATTTAGGCTGAATATCGATAGATATATATCCCGATATTTTTTCCGCAAAGTGAGAGCAAATGTTAAGTCAAAGTCAAATATAACATGTCACATTATTGAAACCAGCAATTTCAGAGAACAGCTGCAAAATCAAAAGGATAAATAATAAACAGCTGTTCAAGACAGCAGCAAAAATCATAAAGTTGCAGACAGACACACAAAGGAAAATAAGGAAAAACTAACATTTTAATGGGTTTTAGTTCAAAGTAAAATATCTGAATACTCCTTAAAACACTGCACTCACCAATAGCCATGTGTATTCTGTGACCGGAGCACCGCGTCCTCAGCCACTCGTTCAGCTCAGCCGCTTTGACGATGTTGCTCCCGCTGTCAGTTGTTATAGCAACCGGATGCTTTTCTTGGAGTTTCCAGCTTGCAGTCGCGTCCTGCTGGGCCTCAGCTATGTGCTCACCGGTGTGATCCCGGGGGAAATAACGTGTTTGGAGACACGCTGTTTTCAGCTCCCAGTCTTGAATGAAGTGAACTGTCACGCTCACGTAAGGCTCACACGTCCTGCTCGACCACGTATCGCTGGTCAACGCAAAATGGGGGACGGCCAGCAAGGCTCCGCCTGACTTCAGTCTACATTAGTGGCAGGGCTTCTCGTGCAAAGTAATTGCGAGTGGAAAGCTCCTATCCCAGGTCCATAGTTTACAGTAGCTTTTTAATCCGACTTGTTCCACAGTTTCAACAGGGACCATATCTTTAGCAATGTGATAGGACGCCGCTTTAGTTATAGTACACCGCGTGTCACTTATTATCTTTTCATAAGGCACACGGCGGAAAAATGTAGTTTGCGGTGAGCTTTGTTTCAGGGCCGGAGCTTTTTCGGGTTGTCGATGCCTTGCGCCTGGGGCTTCGGCAGCTTGCAGTTCCATGTTTGTTGAAGACTGGCTGAGTGGCTGTTCCTGCCCCTCCCCCCCTCTGTGCCCGGGTCGCTGGGAGCAGGGCAGAGAGCTCCGGGTCAGCAGCTTGCTTGGAGCAAGGATCACAGCGCAAATTTGAACTATATCAGTGTATGCGATATGATCTAATTACATATCAAATTTAAAATATATTGATATATTTTTTATATATGTATATATATATATCCCAGCCCTAGTGTGTACTCAGGAAAAAAAGACCAGTGTGTGGCCTACTGTGTAAATTAGCTTTGTGTGTGCACAGCTTTCAGTTTACCACCACAATACACCATTTTTATCAATATTTTCCCTGAAGAAAAAAATTAAATGGTGGTCGTCCTTTGGGCCACATTTTTCTAGTTTGGATTCTCTTCCCTGTACTAGTTTCCAAGATTAATTTTAGACATTTTAATATACTTGGAGACATCTTCGGCGTGAATTTACGGCTGCACAGGAAATTGTCTCAAGTGTCCTATTGTGTTGTTTTATTTTCATTCTTCTGTGTAAAGGAAAACAGTTTGGCAGACTTGCATTTAATGTGTGTCCTCTCCAATTGTTCTCCACAGTGAATTAAGCAAACCGTTGCTTCCTGTGGGAAGAGCTGGGATCTTAATTTCTGAAGTACTGCACATACTATGCAAACAAATGGTAAGCACCACTTAAATCTTCACTTGTCTAATTATGTTACCTGCTCATTCTAAAGCCAGTGGATTAGTATTATCAATAGGTTCATTGTAGTTAGGGGTGTACATAGTTAATAGTTCCTTTTAAATGTTTATCAACGTTAAGGATCAGTTATGTTGTGATATTATGGTCAAATAAAAAAACACTTTTATTGTTGCACTACAATGGATTTGATTGTTTATTAACTACATTAGTCAAATCACTGGCATGGTTATTTTGACTAATAATTAGCCAATTTTGGCTCATTTGGCTTTTCCTGGAAACCAGACAGAGAGAAATAAGATATTTCTGAGAAGAGAGGTGCAGTGTTGTATCTTCTTGTCTCCACAGAGCCATAGGACTGTGGGTTCTTTATGGAGGGAATCTGGCCTCAACTGGGCCGACTTCCTGCCAGAGGGAGAGGACGTCCAGGCTTTCATCTCACAACAGGTTGGTAATAAAGGCCTCAAGAATGATCAAAATGATAGGAAGACTCGGTCACCATTCACTGGCCTTCTCGATTCTTATGTGACACAAGAAGTTCACAAAAAGCCCATTTTACTCCCACCCCCTCATCCAACCTTCCTCTTCCTCTTTCTATTTCATCATCTCTCTCATTTGTCACTTCCCCATCATATCGACGTCCTCTCGTCTTCATACCAACAGAAACTACAGTTTGTTCTGTTGGGCGACTCCAGTCCTGAGGCGCCTCTGTCCAAAAAGATGTTGTCTCCTGAGAAGCTGAGCCAGCAGCTGGAGAGACTTCTCCTGGAGGACATGGCCAGCGACGAGCAGATCTTTGACTGGGTAGAGGTATGAGCTTGAGTTAGCACACACTTCTCAGAGACAAAAACCCATCAAACTCTGCCAGCTAGTGGTTCAAAATCAAGGCAGTCTGTTATTTATGACTTGTAGAGCTGTGGCACAGCTCAGTTTAAATTTGCAACCTGTAATATTTATAGTGTTTTTGGATTCTTCCTAAACGGTGATTGCTGTTCTTTCCTAGCATAACTGCTGAGATGTGTTGAGCCATGTGTGTCTGTCCTCCTCTGCACCATTTCCCAGGCAAACCTGGATGAATCTCAGATGAGCTCGTCTCCCTTCCTGAGGGCTTTGATGACAGCTGTGTGTAAGGCAGCTGTGAAAGGTAAGCACTCCACCACCTGCAGGAGAA
Organism: Etheostoma spectabile; assembly: GCF_008692095.1. Taxonomy (NCBI): domain Eukaryota; kingdom Metazoa; phylum Chordata; class Actinopteri; order Perciformes; family Percidae; genus Etheostoma; species Etheostoma spectabile. The sequence continues at coordinate 31,023,793 of NC_045736.1, forward strand.
ACCCGTCTATTCTGCAAAAACCGCACTGCTGATTGCACTATTTCCTCCGCCACACTCTGAGCGAAGCGGCTCAGCGTGCACTCACTCTGCCTCCTGCTTTACCCAACAGATGATAACACTAACTGTCGAGTGGACACGGCCATCATCCAGAGGAGATTGCCTGTATTACTCAAGTACCTTAACTCAGACACTGAGCGACAGCTGCAAGCACTTTATGCACTTCAGGCGCTGATCGTCGCCCTCGATCAGCCTCCGAGTAAGTGTTACATCTTAGTTTACTCCTCATACCTCCTCCTAATGAAACTAAGATTAATTTTTCCTTCACACCTTCTTTTTCTTAGTTTCATCAGAGAAGATTAAAGTGTGTGTGTGTGTCTGTGTGTGCACCATGTTGTAAGCAATATTATTGTAGACAATCTAGTCTCACCACAAGGTCCATTTAGCATCTCCTCTGAAGCTATCGATCATGTCACATAAACTTTATCAGCAGATGGAGTTTGCCCAATTTTAAATGCTCAAATTTACATTTTTTTTCTGGAATTTAAAGGACTTCTCGTTCATATTGGATTAAAAATTCTGATAATTCTAACTAATCATTGTTCAATTTTCTTTCAACAACATTAGAAAAGGCATAAAAGAACATGCATTTCTAATTTGGCAGATTAGATTGACCATGGAAACAGTAGTTTACTGCTGTTCCCATCTTCAACCCCCCCCCCGGACCCGTTCATATGAGTCAGCTGTCCCTCGGTTGGTCACTGTCAGTAGAGTTCAGTCTGCAGTGTAGTTCATACACTATGAACCAGTGAATTGTATGATAGTTTCCACATTGCTGTGGAGCTTTTTGGCACTTTGAGCACCACAGGCTGACTGCCATCCATAGACTTATCCATAGAAAATATCCTGGAGACAGGCGCAGCCATCTTGTAATTTTGGAGCCAGAGTCTGCACAGTAGTGTTCAAGCCACCATTGTAAATAAGAATTTGTTCTTAATGACTTGGCGTGGCCAAAGCATAGGGGTCGGGGTAAACCTTTACCAATAAAAAAGGAAGCCTCTGCTGAGTTCAACGATACCTCACACAAGGGTATACATTAAACAGGTCAAAAGGTATTAAAAGGGGCGTGGTTTATGCATCGGGGGCGGGTCAAACATCACCTATCAAAAAGAAACTGTCTGCTGAGTTCAGTGATACCTCACACAAGACTCTACCTTAAACGGTTCAGATGTTATGAAAGGGGCGTGGTTAAAATATTTATCAGTATCACATGTAAACCAAACATAAGTTTCATGCAAATCGTCATATAAAGCTGATTTCCTCTTGCCAGCGGGGGGGCTCTATGCCCAAAAGTCAATTTTTGCCTATAAATGTCCACAGGCCTGGACCCTTGGCAGTCGTGAGAAATTTTGGCCAAATTGGAAAACGTACGCTTCTTCGTTCATCGTTAAATGCTAGAAATGGCCGCCACGCCCACACCGTTGGGCAAAAAGTTTTGCTTTCAATAACTTTTCATCTATAAGGTCTTTAGATGACACAGACCAAATTTGAAGTCGATCTGATGAAATCTCTAGGAGGAGTTAGTAAAAGCATGACTAACTCCTCCTATGCGTTATGACTTTGAGTAAATATCAACCTTTATATGTCCTCCAATTGGACAACATACACTCAAGTTACACCCACTTCCTGTTTCGATGGCGAAACGCACAAAATGGCCGCCCCACCACGGCCATGCCCTATCACGAAAAGTGTTTCAAACTTCAAAATCACATTAATTTTGAACATTCAGTTCAAAATGGTGGAGTTCCTGTTGGGTTTAGGGTATGGCTTCAATGAGCTTTTTTGTACATCTTGACGCAACATACGTGTACATATGTTTCATGAAACTACATTAAATGTACTGCAGGGGCTCCATTTTAAAAAATTTGTAGGTGCTGCTAGCAATCCATTTCTGTGCGCCTATTAATACTAATAGGCGCACAGAAATGGATTGCTGGATTTTGGGATTAATTAAAATTAAATTAAAACATTTTCACCCGAGTTGCTGTAACCGCCAATTTTTGGTGAGTTTTTGAGTCTGTTAAGCTTCTCAAAAAGGCAATTCATTTGCCAGAAGAAAGGAAAGGAAGTCCTTCAGTTTCATTAGGGCCTTCGCCGCTGGGGCCCTTGTGAAACACAAGGGGAATGTACTTGTTTGGAAGCTCTCAGATGTAAAACAGTTGTCCACACCTCCTCACAAAGGGCATTTCCTCAAAGAGGGGGGGCATCTTCACCACCATGATGCCCCCACTGGACCCTTTGAACTAACTGGAATCCACGTGGCTGGAGGCTTGCTATAGCAGAAAGTTGTTTTAAAAGGCCCCAGGTGACCGATGTGTCTCTGCCTTCCAGATCTTCTCCGGATGTTCTTCGACTGTCTGTACGACGAGGACGTCATCTCGGAGGACGCCTTCTACAGGTGGGAGACGAGCAAAGACGCTGCCGAGCAGCAGGGTAAGGGTGTGGCCCTTAAGTCCGTCACGGCCTTCTTCACCTGGCTGCGGGAGGCGGAGGAGGAGTCGGAAGATAATTGACGAGGGAGACACCCGGGGGACACGGCGTAGTAGAACTGCATCCTCACAGCGGGACACACATTCAAAATGGGTGTATGGGCAGGACGACATGTTTTACGGGTGGAATTTTTGTCTGCGGTACGATTCTGAAACACGCCGCCATTTTGAGTTTGGATTCCAACGGCAGAAGCACTAAATACCTGTATTATACATAGAAAATATTTTTGTTTTAAATTTTAACTTACTTTTGTTTTGTTACTTTTTAAAAAGAGACTTAAAGATACATAGGTTCTGGACTCTTTAATTTATTATTTTTTTAAGGACTGCAAATACGAAACTTATTTAACATTTGCAGATGCTCACAAATGAGAACAACAGAAATAACAATATAATTAATTATAATAACAAAATAATAATTGTAAAAAAAAAAAAAAAAAAAGAATTGCCTCCCTGGATTCCACACTGTTTGGTTTAAAACAGGGTAAAACAAAATAATTTTGGGATGAAGGGGAAGCAGAGATAAAAAAGAAATGGATGCACAGAAACTATTAACGTTGTCCGTGTGGAGGTCAAAGGTTATCTCCTAATAACCAGGAAGTGTTTCTCTCAGCCTTGGCTTGCTCTACGTCGATATGTACATATGCCTCACGAGAGGTAGAGGCATGCATTCAAGAAGGGATGCAGGCCGGTCCACAGGACAAACTGGATCCATTCAGATGAAACAAGCAAAAATGCAACATCAAAAAGCAAATGGCCAGGTTCGCTGAACATGAAATGCTTGTACTTCTTCCGACCTACAGAGCAGATTAAAGCTTGTAAATATATTAAAGACAAAAAAGGTATTTAAAAAGAATTGATTGATTTGTTCTTTTGATGGTGGTTGTTTGTAGATGTGGGTCGCCAGATTTAGTGTGTGTGTGTGGTGTGTGTGTGTGTGTGTGTGTGTGTGTGTGTGTGTGTGTGTGTGTGTGTGTGTGTGTGTGTGTGTGTGTGTGTGTGTGTGTGTGTGTGTGTGTGTGTGTGTGTGTGTTGTGTGTGTGTGGTGTGTGTGTCCCCCTCCCATTTTGGACGACTTGGCCTCCTCAGAAGAAGAGCTGTATGACGTCCCAGGAAGAGCAGCCGGAGTCACTCATTTGTTCCACGGAGCCAGTAAAGCATCAACGCGTGTTATAAAATAACTAAAAATGTGTGCCCTGGCTTTGAAATAGGTGCAGCAGTTCATTTCTTGCTTGTATTCGACCACAGTTTTTTTTTTTACATTTTTGTGTATAGATCCAAATGAGATGTATTTCATTGTGGTCAATTTGTTGCAGTTCACTTTTTTTGGGATTACCCAAAGTATTAACGCCACCCAATGTGAACATGGAGACTTGGAACTTCTTAATAGTGAGTATTTGATGCTGTCTTCATGGTTAGTCATTGTATCTTTGGGGTTTACGACTGTTAAACAAAATAAGCAATTTGAGGAAGTAAAAATACTTAATTGTGATATAGACCAAACTGAGAAAATAACAGGCATATGACATTGACATGAAAATAATTCTTAGTTATGATACAGCATGGGTATGATTAAGAGCACAAGTATTGGATAAATGACCATTCTGTGTATTTTCATTACCAGAAAGCTAAAATGTTTGTAATCTCTTAAAATTAATGTTTTTTTGTTAGTCCCACAATGGGAAATTACAATTTACACTCTATTACACACAGGCCTGAACTACACACACATGCTCAGTACCTATACATGCACTTAAATGGAGATGACAGATATCTTCAGTCTAGAATTTACGCTTAGTGTGTAACGTTAACTAATACTGTTACTGAATAAGAGTAGGTACGTTCCTTTTTAATTGAACCTTTGTTAGCGTTAGACTACCGCTCCCGTGAATTTTCCAGAGACATTTTCAAAACCTCTGTGCTGTTTTTGAATGTTTGTACCATAATAATGGATTTGTGTTCGTTAGGTTACCGCTGTGTTTAGATTGAGGGACCTGTACGGTAGAATACATCACGTTATCTCAAAAATATGGACATAAAACCTCAATATCGTGCTTGTGCGGTTTCCTTGGAGGCATTGTTGTGTCGGCGGCCATGACAGTGGGAATCCTACGACGTCTCGTGACGCTGCGACGTGACCAACGGTCGTAATGGGGCGGGGCTCGTAAACAGAAATCTAAATAAAGAAAGGCTCGTGCAGAAATTTACTCCAAAGTATCTCACTTTTTCTCCCCAAGTAAAAGGTAAGTTTGATTTGCAGTATGATAAGTTATTCGCTCAATGTGAAGTTGCACGGATGCGATAGTGGAAATACATAAGCCTGTGGTTTTTACGCCATGCAACTGGAATGAATTTTATCTGCCTTGTGCGACGCCATCACTGTGTGTGTAGCTAAACCAATGGACAAAATGGCGATATTCCCCGAAATTTTCTGGCAACTCATTTTTCCGGCTCGTGTGAAAATGATGGGAATGTGTTGGCGAAGACTGGCGGGTTATCCAGAGAGCAGTGCAGCGCCATGAGAGTGGTTTCGTTTTGTGAAACCCAAGAGCACCTTTTCTTCCGTTTAGAGATAATGGGCCTCAATGAATGAAGTGGGCTTGACACAGGCACCGTGTTCATCACGCACGTACGCAGAATGGGCCTCGAGCCAGCGGTGTGTGCTAATGGGCTTTCCTGGTGTTCGGCTACGTGTTTATCATGTTCCTCGTCCAGGTTAATCTCGTGTGATGCCGATACGCCGAGCAGCAGCGACTCCAACCCCGGAGAAGGCCCCCTCCGCTGCAGCAGAGAAAGGTGAGGCTGGGGTCGTCGGCACGGACACAGATAGAACTGGGCTCAGTAGGCCCACTCATTACAGACACCTAGTCTTGAGTCTGGAGCGGGGTTGTGGCCATGCAAAGTTTGGTTCACAACCTGTCATCACGTGAACAAGTCTCTAGATGTGATAATTAAAACAATCAAATGCTCCAATTATTTTGCTGCTTCAGAATCAGCTTTATTTGCCAGGTATGAGGACACAGATGAGGAATTTTGCTTTGGATCACCATTGCTTACAATGTGCTTACACATACAAATATATACATACATACATACATACATACATACATACATACATACATACATACATACATACATACATACACACTCCAAACAGAAACAATTTAGACAGGTTGAGGCAATAGTGTAATGAAGAGTGCAAAGTATGCAGGAGTAAATTATGATGGCTATTATTTTAAATGTGGAGCACAGTGCAAAGGATGCTGGAATATATAGTATTGTGTCATATTACAATATGAACAGCTCTGAAATAGAGAATGATGAATAAATAAATAAATGGAACAGGTGTTGGTTAGAGACAGACACTCATACATGCACTTAAATTAGAATTGGGTAACACCATGTGTTTGAGGAGAAAGTAGGGTCAGTCATTAATTGCATTAAGCCCTTAAGGGGGGGTGGGGGGGTTGTATATTTAAGCCATAAGCCTAGAGTTGGGTAATACATTGTGACATGAGTAGGTGTGGGAATCACCAGACGCCTCCCGATACGATATCGTCACGATATTTATGCCCCGATATAACATTATGCAATTTTAAACATATTGCAATATTCTGCGATATATATATATTGCAATTTAAAACCTTTTTTCCAACTTGTAATTTCAAATGACGTCCCCAAAAGGAAACTTTGTCAACATCTGTTTTATCTAAAAAGATTTTTATTGTTTGTTCATATCACTTCAATTTTATTGCTGCAAAATGGGACAAACTGACCAACACATATAATAAAAGATCAATTTTTTCCCCCCACCCATTTTGGATATTGTAATATGGCATAACTGGTTTTAAAGGCTGCACTAAAGTGATGTAATTTTCTGAACTTACCAGACTGTTGTTACTGTTCTGTTATTTCCCTTATATCTACAGTACTGATGATTATTTATCAAAAACCTCATTGTGTAAATATTTTATGAAAGCACCGATAGTCAACGCTACAACATTGTTGCAGTATCAATATTGAGGTAGCTGGTCAAAAATATTGTGATATTTAATTTCCTCCATATCTCCCTACCCTAATATTTTGCTATAAAAATCCCAAACATTGGTATTTAGTAATGCTAGAGTACGTGCTCAACTAATCAAATATGGCCAGTCAGCAGTTGCGAGGCTGAATAGTGCTCCGAAGTATGGAAATCAGCCAAAACAAGACTTAATGACATGCTGGAAAGTGGCAACAATCCTGCACGACTGCAGCAGTCCCACCAACCTTTAGTCCATGTGTTTTTAAGAGAAAATACAGCCACATAAACACACCATGTTCTGTCTGTTGCGTGTCTATCCCTTGTTTCCTTTCCATCTCTACATCAGTGTCCTGACCCACAATGGGTTGCAAACCTTTGTTTGTGGGTGCTAACATTATTACCCAACATGTATTTCTAAAATAGTCAGACATACGTATTTGCTGGTTTAAGTTTTTAATGTTTTTAGATAGTGATAGTTTGAAGAGAGGCCGGTATTTTGCAGTCCATAATGCTCCTGCTGTGGCTCTCTTGATAAATTGCTTAAATTCTTTTCTGATAATTTCCCAAAGCAGACTACAAAAAAAACAAAAAGCTAAATTTGTGATATTCTCAGTGTTATTCCATATTGTTTTGCTCTTAATTTAAATAGTTTCATTCCTACAGAGCCTGAAGCGTCCTCGGAGGAGTCGCCCTCCGCGGACGAGGAGCCGGCCGCATCTTCAGCCACGGCAGCCGAAGGCGAGGAGGGCGAGGCCCCGGGCGAGGCCACGGGGGAGGCCCCGGGCGACTCGGAGCCCACAGAGAACGGAGAGAAGGCCGATGACGCGGCGGTGGAGAAGGACGGAGAAGGGACGGGGAAGAAAGAGTGAGTTTCACCAGAGAGCTAGTGTGCAACGCTGAACACTGCGATATTTCACTTTGATAGCACTTTTATCTGTTTATATTATCCTTGCCTCTGCTGGATAACAGCAGACTGCTCCTCTTATGGTTGCAGTGTTGCATTTCCAAAGGATGTGACCTGTCACAGCCACATTCATAACAGACAAATGTCTCGGCCCCTTTGTCCGTCAGTCTCGGAGGAGTCCAGGAGGAGAGGACGGAAGCGTCATGCAAGTCTGACGATTTGTTACCAGCTCAGTCTACATCTGAAAGCTCAAAGAAGGCGGCAGCGTTACCTACTGCAAGCTATATCCATTCAGAATAATGCATGACCAAACATGCAGAATCCAAACCTTTTTTTTGCCCACTTATTAAATAATAAATTAAGCAAAATAGGTTCCGAATGTTTGAAAAACCCTGCATTTTTTTCTGTAGGTGATCAAATTGTACATTTCTAAAGCCTCATGGAGAAATTGGTCTTCATAAAAAATTATCTTTTATTTAGACCATTCCCCAAAACTACATTTTACAGTCTAAGAAAACGAGTGAAAAATCCTGATTTAGCTTTTGTCCATTCCTCAAAATTATGTACCGGTTCTTGGACATTCTAAGAAAAAAAGTGGAAAAACCTCATATTTAGCTGTATGTGATGAGAGATTAGTGACATTTAACCTGGCTTCCCACATTAATAACTCATAATTTCTCCTCCCTTTCTTCTCCCTGACCTTGACAAAGCACGTAGTACCCTAGCATAGCACTTCAGGTAGGGCCCAATTGCCATGGTGATCATTAAGACAGATGTTCTCAAACTTAATTTTGTCTCTCCCGTCGGTGACAAATGGACAAAGTGACAAATGCAAGGACTGCGCGGCGGGACAGTGTGCAACACACTGCTATGTTCTCCTACTAAGGTGAGGATGGGATAAAGATAAGGGTGGTAACGGTCACAGTGAAATATCGCTTCTAAAGAAACGAGCCCCTTCACTCAACCTGTTTTGCTCCTCCTCTGTTGGTGGCAGGTTGAAGGACGGCTACAAGTACGAGAGAGCCAAAGTCAAGAAGGTGAAACGGACGATTCCGGCGTGGGCTAGCGTCGCTGCCAGCAAAAAGCTTCCCGTTACCAACTTTGCAGGCACTCAGAACAAAGTGGATAATATCCTCATCGAAGCTATTACGGTGTGTGCAAACACTGTCAATCCATCGTTCATCAATGCAGTCAGTGACGTGTGGTTTTATTTTTTTTTCTTCCTTTTTGTTAAACAAAAAAAAAGAGGAAAAACGTGTGTTTGCTTTGTCCCCTCTCCTTACAGTCTTGTAATGACAAGTCTGGGGTTTCATACCAGTCCGTCATGAAATATATTCTGAAAAAATACCCGGGGATGGAGCTCGACAAGAAGAAGTTTCTCATCAAGAAAGCAATGAAGAAACATTTGGAGAAAGGCACCATCAAACAGGTAAAGAATGGGAATTTACGGGGAGAACATCTTTTTTTATTCTTTTATAATTCCTCCATGCAAACAACATACATAACAGCATTATCTTAACCCTCACGTTGTCCTCGGGTCAAACTGACCCGTTTTCCTATATCAGTGTTCTTTTTAATTCCCCAAAATAACATGATTGATTCCACCCAACGCTCTTTGCCAAGTACAAATCTCTTCTTTCATTAATTTTGGGGCGTCTTATTCAATTTTATAGCATTTGAAAAACAAATGGAAGTGTTGTTGAAATAGTATTGAGTAAAAGTTGACATATTCCAGTCTGATTATCCATCAACATCGATTCCCTTAATTTTAGTCGAAATTATTCCTAATTTCTGCTTTTCTAACTCAAACATTAGGTATAATTTCCTATAAAATGAGGTTTATTCACCATAAATTCCCAAAATAACTGTAAAACTAAAGTTAATAAGTTAGTGTTACGTAGTGTTGACAAAGTGTTGAAAATGGGATAAAAACTCACGAAAAGTTAAAAAATCATTAAGAAGCATCAAAAGTGTTAATTTTAACTTTTTTGACAGGAAGACACCACAAGGGTTAAATCTGTGCGAAGAAACATACGTGTTCAACACAGACATTATCAAATGGCTGTACTGTATTTCATGGGACATAAATAAACTGGTTTGGCAGATGTTATGGAAGTGTAAACTTCCCCAGTAAATGCACAGCCTTACACTGTGTTTACCTTCACACATCTTCCTGAAAACGACACTAGGCTGCTGCGCCACAGTAGAACGAGTGGTGTAACGGACACTAGAGGATCTGTGTGGATTCCCGCAGTAAAGACTGGAAACACTGCGCTGCAACACGTGTTTGGTTTAATTAAAGTTTCATTTTCTTTAAGGGTTCCGTTATTCTACAGTATTAAGGGGGGGAAACACAACTCTAAATCTCGAAATTAAAAACGGCCAACACACGACTAGTGGAATATTTGAGTCCAGCATTGTTAGAGACTGGCCTTCTATACACAGCACAGAAATCCAAAGCTGTGTTAGCCAATGGTGGATTTATGTTACAGATGTTTGTTAAAATGTGTCTGTGGCCGGTTTGCTCACTCTTGTTGTTGTTGTTGTTGTTGTTGGTTTGTTTTTCTCCGTCTCCCACAGCTAAAGGGTAAAGGGCTTTCAGGAACATTCACCATTGGGAAGCAGGCCACTTCTTCTAAGGTATGTTACAACCGAGCTCAGAAGTAAAGGGAGGTAAAATAGCTATGGACCGGACTATTTCCTGGCAGGGAGCTGCAACTTCCTGGATTCTCTGCTGGCTGCCTGGCATGAGCTCCAGTAACTGTTGTGTTTATATACTGTATGAATAGATTAAATGAATTAGAGAAAACCTGTTTGTTAGCTTTACAGGTGCTAGGTATTTGTTACTCTTGGACACAGCCCTGTTTCCAGTGGTATGGACCTTTTTCACAGCAGTTGCTTTTCTAACTCAAGCATTAGGTAGAATTTCATATAAATGAGGTTTTTTGACCATAAATTCCAAAAATAACTGTAAAACTAAAGTTAATAAAGTGACAAACATTGAAACACAGCAACAAAAACGTAAGAACGTTAAAAACACTGTGTTGTCTTCCCATCAAAATTTAAAATTTTGATGGGAAGACACTGTTAACAAGGGTTAACAATGGCTTAATTCCAGCAAGTGTCCCAGTGAGTTTCAGTGAGTCAGCATGCACAACACCAGGGCCTCTCCTTAGTGGAATGCAGCCATCACTGATGGTTTTGAACACACCGGTGCTTTTCCGACTATGACATGTCTGCCACAAAAAAGGTCTATTGAAATTTTGGCAAGAAAGCACATAAGTGTATTTCCCAAAATGTAAGCCATAAGTAGAGTTTTAATCCTGTCATTATAGTTTGGACTGCAGCGTAGATTCATTAATGTCCAACGTGATCTGTAAGGCCGAGGTTGTGCTTGGCAGCGGAACACCTTTTTTTTGTAGGAGAACACCGTAGCTCACACATCTAATCCCTACGTTAATGACGACGTGTCGGCAGTTTTTCTTTCCTATGCCACTGGGGTGTGTTTGGTTGTAATCGTCATGTCTGTCAACGGATGTGTTGTAGAAGGCTGCTCAGAAGACTGAGTGTCTGGGAGATGCTCTTCCTCTCATCATCACTCGACTCTGTGAGCCCAAAGAGGCCTCCTACAACCTGATCAAGAAATACCTGGAGCAGCACTTCCCCAACTTCAACATCGAGAACTGGTACGGAGCATTGTTTTTCTGTTGAACGTTGCTTTATGTAACAGACGATCAGGGCTCCAACTAACAATTGTTTTCATTGTTGAATCTTCAGTTATTTCTTTTAAGTCTTTGACGTTTCCAGTTTTAATTGGACCAACGCTGAGTAAACAAACCAGCTTCTAAAAGGTGTCCTGCAAATTCCACCCAACAGGGGCCTGTACTTTCAGAAAGTGCTACCCCAGGCAGGTACTTTCGGGGGGGTAAAATGTCCTTGGAACTTAATTGAGACACAGGTCCCTGGGGTCTTAACGCAATGAGTTCCTCTATAAGGTTGCTAGTCCCTGGGGAAAGGTCCTGCAGTCCCAAATGGGCTGTTGATGCTCGCTCAAACAAGCTTAAATGTAAAATGAAACAACATAAAAATGTAGAAACTGCCATAATGGGATAAAGATGATTTTACAGGATTCACCTTCAACTATACACAGCCACACTGGATTTTAGTTGCTCAGCAGTTGCTGCGTGTATGTTTATTTACCAGCTTGGGTTATTCAATATACTAATGATTTACTGACTCTGGTTCGTCCTCAGGCCAGACGTCCTGAAGACGGCCCTGGTGAAGGCAGTAGAGAAAGGACATCTGAAGCAGATCACTGGGAAAGGAGCCACGGGGACTTTCCAGGTAAATCTCTTTATTAATTTGTGTTCCAAAATGAGTTGCATCTGTCTTTTTTAATTTTTATTTAAAATGACCAGTGGCACATAAACTGGACAATGCTGTGGTGTTTTTCATGAGCCCCAATGGCTTTTGTTATGTTAAGTTCTCTTCTCACTCAATATTATCTGTTAATATACACAATCAATATCATGTCCCCATCAGTCAGGCACAATATCTGACCATAATTACGCTTGTCCTTTCCATAAACTGTCGTTGCTTTAGCCTTTTATTTCAGTTACAACCCTGGCGGTGAGAAGCGATCGGGAGAGCAAATAACAAATATAAAAACATAATTCAAACCGGTGTTTGCATCGGCAACACTGCTCAAGAAGCCGACAAACATCCTACGCAATTCCCTCCGGTTGAAATCTATATCTTTCATAAAGAATACCCATCAGGGATTGTAAACGTTGAGTTTTTATGCTCCACATATCTGGAACAAACTCCTGGAAAACTGCAGGTCCGCTGCAACTCTGTTCTTTGAAATCGAGGCTGAAGATCTGTCTCTTTGATGCTGCCCTAGCAGTAGTTGGATGTGTGATGTTAGTTGTATTTTTGCCATGAAAAGATTACATCTTGTGTGTAACTTGTTAGGTTTCTGTAAATAACATCACAGAGTACGGTCTAGGCCTGGGAAAGCGCTGGGAGATAACTTGTGATTTGGCGCTATATAAGTAAAATTGAATTGAACCTTGATTCACTAAAATACATGCACCGATCAGACAAATCGCATGTAAATAATTGTTCATTTCTTATGCTGCACTGCAACTTTTGTGTTCATGTGTGAATTGTGTATGACGATCATGTGCATTGTGTGGGTAGGGAAAGAAGATAAGTAACCTTTTTTTAATGTTTACTTTGAATTGCCCTGCTGAAATGTGCTACACACATAAAGCTGCCTTGCCAGCTCGGGCATCATAGTTGTGTTGTACTATTTCAGTAGAATTTTTAGATATTGCGAGATAAAGATAATAATCCCTATAGAACATTAAAGCTAGGGGAAAACCCAAAGTGTCTGTCAGGTGCCAGTAAACAAGGTGATGATAATCTTACTGCCAGCATAAAAAACTGATTTGGTGAAGGGCAATAAGGAGAAATAAATAAGGACAAATGTTTCTATCCGACTGTTGCAGCTGAGGCGTACCGGTAACAAGGTCCTGCTAAAGGGCAACACCTTGGAGGACGCCATCACAGCCGCCATCACAGCCATGAATGAACCCAAGACCTGCAGCACCACCACTCTACGCAAACACCTATTGGACGCAAACAAGGATATAAAGGAGTACCAGTTAGGTAAGACTCT
>NC_045736.1:31036959-31040169 GCF_008692095.1 Etheostoma spectabile
CCCCCCCTCTCCCGCCTGCTGCTGACTCCTGACTGCTTTCTCTGGTCATTTCAAATTTGAGTTTTGAAATTTGAGGTTTCCAGTTGAAAAAGCACATTGGATTTACTCAAAAAGTTTGCAATGTTGTTCTTTGCGTTGAGTACAATGGATTCCAGTAGTGACCAGTTTTCACTCAAAAGTAACGTAAATGGAATCAAACCACTCCTGCACCGTAGTCTGCTGCCCGTCCATACTGTCACTATGTTGCAGAAGTGCATAGTTTTGCCCATATCTGGCCAAATACCCCCCCACACTATTGCCTGATCACAGGCGCTATCCTCTGCCGAGAATTACACAAACTGGGATTGGTTGATACTCAGAAATCTACATATTTGGGGTGGAGTGTCACTTTGGGGGCTTGTTATGTAATGGGTGCTTTCTTTTCATTTTCTAACGTCAAACCTAATCACACTGTGATCGTTTAGGTTTGTGCGTCCAAAGTGTTGCCACTGAAAAAGGGTTGCCACTTTTCTCTTTTAGTGGCCAATCTGAGGAGGACCCTGACGAAGTGTAAAGTACTCGGCTGGATGGAGCAGATCACCGGGCACGGCTTCACCGGGACCTACCAGCTCTCGTTCCCTTTCTACCCGAGGTATGTTTCCATTGTTAAAACGCTAATAATTTAATGGTAAGGTCTCCAACTCTTTTGCTCTTTAGTGAATGCAGTGTGCTTTCTACTGTAGTTTGACAAAGTGTAAATATTTTTCAGCTTCCTTTTGTACACAGAATTGACCGAATTAAAAAATGAACTCAAATCCCAAAAACTCGGCAAGAACTAGCACAGCTGATCTACTCGTCTGTACGCCGTCCTAGATCGTTTCATTTTTCTCTTCAGCCCTACCATCCTGTACCCAGACAAGTTCAACAAGCCTCCGCAGAAACCGCCTTCACGGAGGCGCACGGTTGAATCTTCTGACGAGGAAGAGTCCGAGGAGGAAGAGTCCGAGGATGAAGCTCCCTCTGGGAAGAGGTGGGTGGAAACAATGTTTGATCTGTTCTTAGTATGCTGAAAGCTTGTTGTGGTTGTAGGGAGGCTTCACGCAGCGTTTTCACCGTAGACTACCTAAGTGGCTTTAACCCTCCTGTTGTCCTTGGGTCAAATTTGACCCATTTAAAAAATGTCTATATCTGACATATGGGTTTCTTATTAACCAAATTATCACAAAAAATGGATTGGATTCCATACAACGCTCTTTGCAAATACAATTGTTCACTTTCATTTCTGACTAAACTCATCTGTACGTTCCTCTGATCTTAACTATTAGTTTATTTATTTATGCTTTTTGAAATCAAATATTGGGTATAATTCTATATAAATGAGGGTTATTGACCATGAATTCCAAAAAGTAGTGTAAAACTAGTGGTAAGGGGTGAAAAAAACTAAGTTAGTGTAAAATAAAAACAAAAGTCTGAAAAAGGGATAAAAATGTCAAATTTTTGTCTGTTTTTGATTTTGACAAGGTGTGTGTGCGTCCGTGTCTCCGTCCCCTTCTGGGATTGTTCCGTTGCCATAGAAATTTCATATATTTTCCATTTCCTTTGCTTTCTGATCATGGTGAGAAATCAGTAGCAGGAAATCCTTGAATTTGTGTTGTTTATGGAGGAGGAGAACCAGGAAGCGAGTAGGGAGACATGCAACACTACCAAGCCACAGCGGTGTATGTCAGAGAGGTGCACGTCAGGCGACGCCGTCAGGTCCAACGTATGTCCGTGTCGGCGCGTACGTAGTCACAGTGTCAATTTTACGCAGAAGCATAAATCACGCTTAGCATAGCGTTGTAGTCTGCAGGGACACTTACTGAGGAACTAAAATGTTCTCAAAATCAATTGACCCCAAAGAGTAGGATTGCGTAAACAATTATCTGTTAAGACATTTTTTGTTGTAAAGTTGTAAATTACATATTTTATATTTAATTAAACTGCAACATTTTGGCCCAAATTTATCATATTATAAACCGCCATACATTTATTATATGGTAGACTATAGACAGCTACCAACCGGAAGCTATACCATACATCAATCAAAATTCACAAGAAATATTTCACCTTTGTGTCCTCATCTGAGGTTAAAAAGGTTTCCTTTTGGAGAATAAGAGGATTCATTTCCACAAACATTTTTAAATATTTTGACCTGATGAAGATCCGGGGGGGGGGGGTTCTGCCGACCAACATGTCGTGTTTATCGTGATGTCACTGCTTCTACGTCAGTAACCCCTCCCTGTTCAAATTACTTTGCAGAAAAGCTGTGAAGAGGCCTCCACCCAAGGCTCGCCGTCCTCCTCCGGCAAAAAAGTCCCGGAGCCCAAGCCAGTCCAAAGCTAAAGGCAGAGGACGCGTCCTCGCAAAGAAGTCTCCGGCCAAAAAGGCGGTGTCTTCAGCCAAGAGACGGGGAAGGAAACCAACAGCCTCTAAGAAGGAAGACACACCCCCACCCAAAGCCACGCCTGTCAAGAGAGGAGCTCCCGCAAGAAAGCCCAAAACGCCGGCTGTTAAAAAGCTGACCAAAAGGGGGTCCAAGCGGCCGGTGTCGAGAGAGTCAACCCCCGAGGAGGCCGTAGTCCCAAAGGAGACGCCGAGGAGTGGGTCCAAGCGGTCTAAGCCCGCCGAGTCGTCTCCCGAGGAGCCTAAAGTCAAAAAGCCGGCGACCAAAAGTGGGTCCAGGCGGCCCACGCCTGCAGAGTCATCCCCAGAAGAGCCTGTAGTCAAAAGGGGGGCGAGGAGCAGCAAGCAGTCCCCTCGTAAGTCCAAGAGAGGGAAATACTGAGCTGGGCCCAGCTGCACCTCCACGAACTGGGCCGCTCTGAATATGCAGCTGCCTGCCGCTTTCTTTCAGTGCTCGCTCTCTTTTTTATCATTTTCTCCCTTTTTAACAGGGCAGTAGTTCATTTTTTTTTTATTTCTATTGTAGAATAAGAACGTTCTCCTACCAAGTTTACTGTACATTGAGAGATTCTCAATTTCCTTTTTAATCAACATGTGTAGAAAAGCTCAGTTAGTGTTGCTGTTCCAACAGATGTGTGAGCAGCTGCCAGATCGGGAAGCATAGATCCCACAAACTGTAACTAGAGCCATGTAGTGACTTCTGTTTTTATATCTGTTCATCACCCACTGTTTAGGCATCGGCAGTACATGTTCCTAATATCAAATGACGTTCGCTATCAGTGTTTGGGC
>NC_045736.1:31040179-31045187 GCF_008692095.1 Etheostoma spectabile
GGGGGGGGGGGACAACCATTGTTTTAGTTGAAATATGGGTTGAAAAGTTTGAACTCTAACCTAATGATATTAATATTTTATAAAACACAGACTTTAAGGTTGTTGTCATGTGTCCTGGGATACAGTTACAATATTTTTGACCATGCAGTACTGAATCAGAAAATTGTCCTTATTATACTATTAAGTCTTCTCATGATCAATGTGGTTTGTTTATGTAAAACAATAAAATGCCCCTGGTAAGGATTAGGTCTGCGGGTGGCAGGTTGAGGATTTAACGGAGAGTAACACTGTTTGTATTCATTTCAAACACATTGGAGAAAGTGTCTTTTTTTTAATTTTATTTTTTATGTGTGTGTAAACTAGCATATACATGAAATTATTTTATTGCTTCACCGCTGTAATTCAGTACTAAACTGTAAGAAATGTGTGTTGTGAATAAGAAAAGGAGGATAATAGCTCATACATACCCTGCATGCATGTATTTCTTGTTGTTAAGCTTTTTCCCCCCCCCAAGTCATTAATAAAATGGCTATATTTGTAAACTCTTGCTGTTATTTTTATTAGCGTATAGGGATTAAAAATCGTAATAAAATGGCACATCTTCCAGAACATATAGTGCTGGGATATTATCAGTCATACGTGAGGTTAAGAGGTTTTTTTAGTTCTTCAGAAAGCAGTGCTCTGTAATGTATGAAGATGTGTAGGGCCGTGCTTCAGGGTTTCTGGGACTAGCAGGTGTCCTAGTATGGATTTTAAAAAGATTACCTGAATGTTTCAAATGATTCACCATTTAACTTCCTGCAGGTTTATTCGTAAAACAAATGACGATGTCTTTACATAAAACCATAAGCATGTTTACAGCCTCCTTATTGTTTAAAGCAGAGACTCATTGTACCGTTAGATTTCTTGAAAAGGTTCTACACTTTTAATTGATTACCTAATACTTGTATAATTGTTGACTTAGTTTTAGTGTGGAAGAGGGGTTAAGGCAGTGGTTCAATTCAATGAATATAGCGCTAAATCACAACAAAAGCTCTCATTGCGCTTTTCATAAAAGAGCAGATCTAGACCGGACTCTGGGATGTTATTTCCAGAAACCCAACAGTTCCCACCAAGAGACAGCACTAAGCCACAGAGGCAAGGAAAAACTTCCTTTAAGAGGCAGAACTACGGCTCGGGGTGGGGGGGGCATCTGCCTCGACCAGTTGGGGGTGAGCGAAAGAGACAGAGAAAGACAGACAGAGACATGGAGAATTGTAGCAGAGGGTGTCGAGCAGGAACTGGAGGCAGCAGTGACTCCACCACAGATCCAGAGCCAGAAACACCTGCTAAATGCGATAGGTGAGAGGGGGGGGGGGGGGCAGAGAGCACAAGACTCGGGAAAGGGAAGAAGTTGAGTTAGTAACCGCATTAATGGGATAAGTTGCATACAGATGGAGAGAAGGAGGAAGAGAGAGGTGTAGTGTGTCACATCATACCCACTAGTTAGCTCCTGGATTTCCTTACCTTCTTAAAAATACTCCATGACACGCAAAGACATACTTTCCATTATATTTTTGACATATTTAGAATTGTCATCTGTGTTTTATATATTTGAATAGGCTAAAAACAAAGGTATTTCTACAGTAAATTGGTTCATAAAAGTGTATCAGAATGCAGGAAATGAAGTCTTTGATGCTCAAAACTTGCCTGGTGGAGAGCATCCAGACCCCCCCACCCCCAGTGTCCCATTCTGGCCCATATACAGTACAGTATACCCACTACACCAGTGGTTCAAGGGTGCAGTGGTGGAAAATAATTTAAAAAACATAGTCTCTTCTACCCCATTAATGTCATGACCCCCCCAGATTTATCTTGTGACCCTGTTGAGGGGGCTCCGTTAGAAGACATTAGGTCTAACCACTGACCTGTGTCTAACGCAGAGATGGGAAGTAACGAAGTACAAGTACTCGTTACTGTACTCAGTAGATTTTTCGATATTTTTACTTTACTTTACTATTTATTTTTGTGGACTTTTTACTTCTCTCCTTACATTTTAACACAAATATCGGTACTTTCTACTCCTTACATTTTAAAAATTGGCTCGTTACTTTCGTTTTGTACAAGAGGTTATGTCGGACAATAGCGCGGACACGCGGCACACACCGCGAGCGGGTGCGCGCGCTACACGGAGAGAAAAGTGAGAGAAATGAAAAGTAGACAACTGTCCCGAGATAACAGCTGAGATTGTGTGTGCGTCTTTGAGAACTGTAAGTCGTATAACTCATTTGTCAGTTCACTTAAGCCTGTTATTAGTCTATAGTTCTTCACATTTAAAGTAAGTTAGCTAGTGGTTTTGGTGTGTTCTTCACCTGTTAGCTAGGTTGCACGTTGATATTAATCAACATTTCACAGCTTATTCGCAGGAGTTTTTTTGTTTTTTTTACCGAACTCCAGATACTGTATTCAGTTGACAAGTGATGGAAACTTAGCTAGAGAGAAGTTGTCTCCGTCTGTTTAACAGACAGACCTGGGGGGAAGTTGGAAACCGAATCATCTTTAATCCAGTCCTAATCTAGTCCTCAACTTTCACATAATTTCACTGAGTTATCCTTATTATTGTTTACGTCATCAATACCAAATTCAATCTAAATGGATGGGATTATATCTACTGTACGTTGCATTTGACGCACCACTAGACAACTCAACAGATTCAGCATTCTGCATTAATTCACAGCAAATCATTGAGGCTTGATGGCGCTACGTGCACATGTATAGATGTGCTAACGTTAGCACATAGTAGTATGGTGGTGCTAACGTTAGCACATAGGTAGATGGAGGGCGACATGATTGAAATGAAGAAACACCAAGACATCCCATCATCCTCCGCCTTATCTAGAGAGATGTTTGAGACAGTAGGCATCAAGAAGGACTCCTGGCCAGGTGTGCTGGGGAACTTCTTCATTAATGTCTGTTTAGTCATTCATATTTTAATCCTTATTTTATTTCCAGAAGCAATATTTGAGCACACACCTACATGTAGATTAATTTACATGTTTATAGGGGGAAAGATTAAAAATAGAAACTGGATCTGTGAATTCTCACAGAATCACAACTGAATTCATATCTTGCTAATAAGTCAGAATCTTATTAACCTGGAGCCCCAGTTTCTGTCATTATAATCATATATGTTATGTTTTAGACCTATTGGCAGACATCCATTTAAAATGTAGCCTTTGCCATATAAAGACATGTCCTCCATGTCCACTGAAGTTCCTCAGCGTTTCTCTAGTAACATTTGAGTGCTCCAGGAAGCTTTCGCAAGGCTACTTTTACTTTTATACTTTAAGTAAATTTCCAAGCCTGTACTTTGTTACTTTTACTTGAGTAAAGAAGTTTAATCAGCACTTCCACTTTTACCGGAGTATTTTTTAACACAAGTATCTGTACTTCTACTTAAGTACGGAAAGTGAGTACTTTTGCCATCTCTGGTCTAACGTAGTATGTGTACTATAGTATGTATTCTTATCTTTATTTATTTTAAAGACTCAAGGTCCAGATAAAAAGTACACATAACACAGTACAAGAGGGGTACAAACCAAACACACAAACATAAATGCATACAGACAAACTGACTTCCAGAAATAACACAAAGGAGACACACACAAAAAAACATACATACATACGTATATGCATACAAATAGCTAAGCCCAATAATTAAAATAGGTACAGTACATATGCGTTCCAGAGTTTTCAGAGTTTTGACGAATATCTGATATCACAGGTATCATGATATCATGATATATCATGATGTCCCATATCAGTGTATGCATCATTCAGACGTCATAAGTGAAAGTACTATTAGTAGGCTACAATGTAAAACTTACAACGTAAAAAAAAGTAAAAGCCCTTCATTTAAAATCCTACATGAGTAGTGTCATCAAAATATACAAATACACACAAAAATATATGCTGTTCATATTGTAATATAATAACATAATACTATTTGTTCTAGCACCCTTTGCACTGTGCACCACAATTAAAATAACTATAATATTTGACTCCTGCATACTTTACACTCTTCATTACACTATTGCCTCAACCTGTCTATATTGTTTCTGTTAAGAGAGTGTATATACTAGTGTGTATATATTAGTGTGTATATGTTTGTTTTGTATGTGTAAGCACATTGTGAGCAATTATGATCCAAAGCAAAATTGCTCATATGTGTCCTCATAACTGGCAAATAAAGTTGATTCGGATCCGGATCCACTCCAAAGATTAGGGAGAAGCTTGTTCCACAATGGGCGTGTGACAAAACTGGGGGGAATTGCGCAATGAGGAGTGGTGCGGGGGGGGAGTGGAGCCGGGGGGAAACGTGGATAGAGGGATAGAGACACAGCAGCAGGAAGAGAAGAGGGTGGAGTGATTCAACGCGCTGACATTTCCCTTCCTCCCCCGGGCAGCAGCACACCTGGTCCCCGGAGCGGCGACAGCGGGTAACGGTGAGCGAGGAGGACGGCGCTGTGGACGGCGTGGGAAGCAGGCTGTACCGGAGGAGCCGCCGCTTGTTCTCCAGAGTCTCTCCGACTGGGAAAAGTGAGTTTCGGGGATTTTTAAAAGTCTCGTTACAACCTGTGGACTGAGCGACGTCACGCTCCGGTGCCTAGCGTCGACCTACCTGGGGCGGAACGGGGCGGAAACGGTTCCGAAGTTGTGTTCACCGAAGTGTTTCATTAAGGATTTTGTCCACTGTTCGTAACGAAGACGCTCCGTAAAACTAATCAAAAGTCCCCGCGTGTTGGCGGCGACTTTGACGCATTTACGGCGCTGAAGAAGTTGGGATAAAATGGGACAATATTAAATGAAACATAGCCCAACACAATCCCATGTAACAGTCCTGAATCCCGTTTCTAATAGTTCAAGATAAACCGGTAGGCTATAATCGACGATACGGTGCCACAACTTGACTTTATTCAATTCAATTCGATTCGATTCAATTTTATTTATATAGCGCTAAATCACAACA
>NC_045736.1:31045197-31045613 GCF_008692095.1 Etheostoma spectabile
CATTGCGCTTTTCATAAAAGAGCAGGTCTAGACCGGACCCTGTGATGTTATTTACAGAAACCCAACAATTCCCACCACTTATTGTAGCCTACCCATTTTCTTTCTTTCTTTTTTAAACCTCCATAGTACAACGATTGGGATACTTTGACCTGTTTTCTTATTTGTGCTTGTTAAAGGTCTATTCTTAACCCTTAAGTTGTCCTCGGGTCAAATTGACCCATTTTTCTATATCAATGTTCTTTTTAACTACCCAAATTAACATGATTGATTCCACACAAGCAAGTACAAATCTCTACTTTCATGCATTCTGAGGTGTCTTATTCAATTTTACAGCATTTGAAGAAAAGAATTGAAGTGTATTGAGTAAAAGTTGACATAGTCCAGTCTGTGATTATCCATCAACATCCATTCCTTTC
>NC_045736.1:31045623-31049736 GCF_008692095.1 Etheostoma spectabile
GTCGAAATAATTCCTAATTTCTGCTTTTCTAACTCAAACGTTAGGTATAATTTCCTAGAAATGAGGTTTATTGACCATAAATTCCAGAATTAACTGTAAAACTAAAGTTAATAAGTTAGAGTTACGTAGTGTTGACCTTAAAAAAAAAGGGACAAACATTGAAAAAAGTTAAAAACACTGATTAAAATGTGTCAACAAAAGTGCTGATTTTCAATTTTGAAACAACACAACACAAGGGTTAAATAGTTTTGTTCATACATTTAATTATTGGGTGTAATATGTCCAAGCTGTCTGGTTTTACAGATCAGCAGGCAGCATGGGTGAGGCACCGGTCACAGAAGATACAGTGACTCGATCCGCAGAGGTAACTCTAGAAAAACTTTCCATTTAAATGAGTGTATTTGTATGCGTGTTTGTGTACTACCTGAGCTTGTGTCTTTACTGTAAAGTATGTGGGCTCATTTCCCGTGGATGACTGCTGCTTGGATGACCAGATAGAGCAACTGCACACTCAACTGAGCTCCCTTAAAGTAAGTCCTGATCCCTGTGCCCTGTACCTGTGCCTGTTTAATGATAATACAATATATCTAATGCGGTGGTTGTCTTCAATCAGACATGCAAAAGAAGGAGACCTGTATCCCTAAAATTCTCCATCAAAGGTGTGAAAATGTATGACGAGGATGAAACGGTATGAAAACATTATGCATACACATACAGCTTGGCCTGTAGAGTGTTTAAATGTAATTAAAGAAGAAAAGATGCATTCCTTGTGTCACCGTCCCTGTCTTCAGACGCTCCTGATGGCTCACGCTTTGCGTCGAGTCTCCCTGTCCACCGCGCGGCCCAGTGACGCCCAGTTTGCCTTCGTCTCCCACAACCCCGGCAGCACCGATGCCCAGCTGTACTGCCACGTCTTTCGAGCCAGGCATGCCAGAGCGGTAAGACATGATCAGTGTCATTAATCACAACAAAGGTGCTTCTCATGCTTTGGATCTATTATTTATAGAGAGTTCCTTTTTTTTAGTACAAATGTGAAACATGGCTATTTAATATCTGGGATTTTGGCATCATCATTTCATTTTCATCATTGGGGGGGGGGGGGGGGGGGGGGGGGGGTGGGGGGGCAGTAGTTCAGTCTGTAGGGGTTGGGAACCGGAAGGTCGCTGGTTCAAGTCCCCATACGGACCAAAGTATGGTGGTGGACTGGTAGCTGGAAAGGTGCCAGATCACCTCCTGGGCACTACCAGGGTGCTCTTGAGCAAGGCACCAAACCCCCAACTGCTCGGGGCGCCTTTCCATGTCAGGCCCCCCCCCCCCCCCACTCTGACATCTCTTCATTTAGTGCATGTGTGAGTACTGAGCATGTGTGGTAGTTCCGGCCTTTGTAATAACAACAAAGTGTAATCTTGAGCAAGGCACCGTACCCCCCACACCCCCCCCCCCCTCCATTGCTCACTCTGACATCTCTCCATTTGTGCATGTATAGGTCCTGAGCACGTGTGTGTATTTCAGGCCTGTGTGTAGTGATTAGTTACAAAACAGAGTGTAAATTGAAATTTCTCCCCTGGGGATCAATAAACGTATAAATTAAAATAATTAAAATGATTGTTTCAGAGTTTATAAAGCCATTTTTTGAGTTAAGTTTTCTGTCCTCGTTCTCCCCTGTAGGCCCAGTTCCTAAACCTGCTGCTTTGCCGCTGTTTCCAGCTGTCTTACTTGGAGAAGCACCCAGAGGAGGCCCCGAAGGACTCTGTTGGCTCGATGCCCCGTCGCAACCCCTCCTTGCTTAACCACGGGTTCCCCCTCAGTGTCAGTGCCCTGGTGTCCTTCAGGAGAGCCCCTTTTCAGGGGTTGTTGCCAGGGACTAAGGTTTGTACTCGAACGCCTTCTTGCGTTCACTCCTACGACATAGTATTTTAATTTAACGCCTCTCATCCTCTTCCCCCGAAGAATCACAAGTCTTCCAAAGACCTGCACAGCAGCCATGATGAAGTCGCCCCCACGTCCTCCCCCTCCCTGGTGCGCAAGGAAGCCATCCGCAACAAAGCGCTGCGTTCAGGGGCGTTCCGCTCCTTTACTTTCACGCCGCACAAACAGCGCAGCGTTCAGGAGCGGCTGAGTGCGTCACAAGGTGCGCCGAGTGTTCACAGAGTGATTTCAAGAGTCAAAGAGCTGATTAGGTAACGCACACCCCTCCGTTTTTAGGTGATGGGCAACCGCTCACTGTCTGTCGTGGTGTCAGAAGGTGGTATTTGGTAATGAATTGGTCTGGTCTCACGTGGGTTATAGTGGACATATATGGCCTTAAGGTTCTCACTGATGTTAATTTGACTTCAACACATTGAAGCACAAGCTTAGTTTTTTTATTTGGTCCATCTCAGTCCTTTTACGCTTTAAACATAACATTTCCTTCACTAAATTGGGATTACATTGAATGTTTTACCATGCAAATATGGCTGGAATATGTCCACTTTTGAACCTCTCGGGTCCTGGGTCCAAATTAGTCATTTCTCGTCTTATGTGTGAATCAGAAAAGGACAGAGACAAGCCGCCGGGGAAGAGGTCCCGCGCTCCGAGCTTGGCCGAAACAGAAGAAGCACTCGCTCAAGCCGTGTGGTGTTGGGCTGGTATCGCAACGTGAGTGGCACTTTATCTGTACCTTACTTTTTGTAGAGTTTCCTTGTTTGTTTGTTTTTTCTAACTGCGTATCTTCTGGTATTTCAGTGAGAGCAGCTTTTCCTTGCTTGCAGACGACGTTTTGGGATCATACCTCCTGTGCACGCATCCCAAAAAACCCAAATGTGACTCTCTCGTCATCCGCTTCCCCTCGGGCCTGAACACCTACCTCATCAAACACACAAGTAAAGGGAAATTAGTGCTTGAGGTAATTGTGCTTGTGCGTGTGCGTGCGTGCGTTTGTGTGTGTGGGTGTGTGTGTGTGTGCGTGCGCGTGTGTGTGTGTGCGTGCGCGTGTGTGTGTGTGTGTGCGTGCGCGTGCGTGCGCGTGTTGTGCTGCGTGTGTGTGTGTGTGCGCGTGTGTGTGCGTGTTAGCACTTCCTCATCTTCTGTCATATATACTGTATAAATAATGGTCGGAAGTTGATATTAAGAGTGGCTATAGTTTAAAATAATGTGGTAAAGTAATCCCTGTGAGCAAAAACCGCCGGTTCTGAATACTCAAACTGACAACAAATGTATATGTAAATAAATATATAGTACACAAAACTGTAATAGTCTCAGAACTACAGTGGACTGACTTAATACTTTTTTTACTCAAACTTTAAGAAATTTTCAACCTCTGTAGCATCAGTGTTATGTTCAAGAAAGGTTAACGTACAGTACATAATGATTAACAAACAGTGTGTGCAGTAATATTTGCTTAGATTTGTAGTGTAAACCAAATCACAAGCTGTAAACTGAATTACAGAGGAAATACTTCAATCCCCAGAAATGTATCTTTTGATTCTTTCACACTAGTTGTTTACATGTGCACTGCATGCAAAATCCCAAAAACTGAGCACTTAGCCAACCATTTTCACTCTAAAACGCCACTGAAACCAGAAAGAATCATTTTTGGCATTCAGATTCTGTGTAACCCAAGTTGTGACTTGTAATTTTCTTCTGTTTCTTTTTTTTTTTTTTGAAATCTTTGTGGCAGAAATGCAAGACTGAATTCAGTTCCATAGTCGAACTGATCGAACACTACACAGAGAGTTGGGATGAGCTGCCCTGTCTGCTGAGCTGTGCCCGGGTGAACCACTGTTACGAGTGGGAGGAAGACCCCAGCAAGCACCAGGCTGTACAGGCACACAAAAGCCTGAACAAAGCCCACGTTAAAAGTACCCCCAGAAAGGACTGGGTCTAACCCCTGACACTGGAACTTGTGGACTGCCAACCTCAGAATAAGTGTCAACTTTCTTTTTATTTTGCACATATATCCTATACACATCACCTTTAACTCCTAATTGGTGTTTTTGTTTTTGGGAGGCTTCACACGCTGTATAACACAATGCACCTAGAACGGTTTTGGCACTTAATGTAAAGTATACAAGTCATTTGATCAAAGGGTACTTATTTGTAAAAGTGGAGTATTTTGTGCTTGCTGCTTTTTAT
>NC_045736.1:31049746-31066298 GCF_008692095.1 Etheostoma spectabile
GTTTTTTTTTTTTTTTTTAATATAATCTTTTAAAAACACTTTTAATTGTGCCTTGAAGGCATCCGAGGAATTGTGTTTTTTAAGATGTGAAAGTTGCCAAATTGAAACTGGAGTGAAATTGATCACACAGATTGCACCTGATGACAGTCGTGCTTTTTTTCTTCTTCTTGCATTGTACAGATAATGATATATATATTTGATTATTCCTTGAATTTTAATGTAGTTTACATGTTTATCTTTATGTGTTTAGACATTAGACTCAATGGTACGGAAGCAGTAATCCAATACACCAAATATGGTCTATAGGCTATCCTGACTCCGATGTGTATCAGTGCACTTATATAATGGCCAGTAGAAAGAGTTGTGTTCAAATGTTGTGTGTTTTTAAAGTTTTTGTGTGCAGTCACAGTTTCTGGTCATGTTTTGCATTCAGTTTAATATACCTTGCACACTGATTTTTAGTGTTATGAAATTACTTCTTTATCATAAGATTGTGTGTGATCTTCTAATCTTGGGGGGGGCATTGCAATTTAAGTAACTAATTTGAGTACTTGGTACCATCTTTTCCACATAGGCCAACAAACAATGTTCATATTTTTCACAGCTGTTTTGAGATTAAACCACATGTGTTCTCTGTTTTTAACCAAGAACCTTTTTTTGTTGTTTCTGCATAGCACAACCTCACCTGCAGTTTTGGCATTAAGATATTAATTACTGCTGGGAATTATTAGGCAACTCATACTGTAGGCCTACGCAGTAAAAACTCCACATTGATTGGGATTGCTTGGTGTGTGCAAATATATATATTTACAGATTTTTAAACTGATTGGATTAGGCTATACATTTAGATAGGTGTTAATTCCACCCCATCTATATCAATGGGGTTAGGCTAAATAACATGAGTGCCATAATAGTTTTACAGCACCACAAACTACATCCTCCAAATTGATCATGAAGTCAAACCGTTAAAAAAAACCTGACCATTTACCTTTTATGAATATAGGAATATTGCGAAACTGTTGTGTGTAATTGCTAGTCTAACTAATAAACTGGCATCTGAGTGTATCTGGGGAAATATATTTTAAAAACGTAATCTATTTTAAACCTATTTAATTTCATTAATCTGTTAAGGATTTCCTCCCTGCTGTAAACTCTTATAGGATGTAACATTTATTCCTCTGAAGAAAAAAAAATACCGTCCAGTGTGTTAGCTTAGCTTAGTTTTGCTAAACAGCTTTTATGTAAAAAGAAAACAAATGGGACTCTTTATAAAATTTATAAAAAGTAGCCAAGTTAGTTTTCTTTCATGGAAAACATGATTTTGTAGTAATATGTAATGATATTATGTTTAGTGTTCTTGCACTCTGTTCTCTTAAAACATCTATGACTCGCTCCTCACCAAAATGGCCGCTGGTCTGGAGTTATGAAGGTAAATATGGTGCAAAATGTGAGTGTGTAGCTGTGATTTGAGCACTTTATTAGAGAGCTTATAAAAAAAATTCAGTTGGACTGTTAAAAAGTGTTAAGTGTTAAGATAATTAAAAGGTATTTACAGTATTTAGAAGCGGGCTGGCTGCTAGCGTTAGTTAGCTAAGCTAACGCTAGTTATTTATCCGAGTCGGGACTAGAAAGTCAGACGTTGCCTAGCTACACGCCCCTTTTCCTCGGATTTCCGAGCTCAGAACTCGGACAGCCCTTGTGGACACCGAGCAAGAATTCCGACATCTGAGGTCCGAGTCGGATCATTGAGGATAATAGAACGCAGCATAAGTCCACAGATACAAATTAGTTTGCACTAAATGTATCACAAGAAGTGTCGCAAAACGTCGATGTGCGCAGACTCGACGCTGTGGTTGGAATCACTGAGTTGTAGTTGTACTGGAAAAGTAACTGAAGTGAAAAAAAGTACAGCTTTTTTTCAAGCTCTCAAGTCATATTCTACAAGTGCTCACATCGCATCTACGTGCTCTCACATTTAGCTTTCATATTTACCTTTTTATAGAGTCGTTCCATTCCTCTACCTCAACGGCTGTTTATGGTTGCCTAGCGACTTCAAAACGCCGTGGGAAGAAGAGACCTGCAACCATAGACATGCTATGCCTGCAACTATAGCTACAGCTTAGCTAGCTTACCTGACGAGAACACTCCACTTTCCAGTAGACAAGTAGAATTTCAGTCTACTATGAGTATTTTCGTAACTTGTTTGGAACTTTCAAGTCGTCATTTTTTCTCAGAGGACTTGGCTACACCGGGACGTTGTGAACTGTAGCCGCTAGCTAACGTTAGTCGGCACTGCAGAGCACTGCTACTCAGCTTTATGATGTATTTAAGCAGAATTTAACATTTTCCTTGCTTTTGTCTGTTATCTGTTGTACAAGCCAACTCGTGTGGAGTGAATGTTGAGACATGGGGTCAGAGTCAGTGAAGGTGGTGGTCAGGTGCAGGCCCCTGAATGACAGGGAGAAGGCTCTGGGCTCTAAGATGGTGCTTTCAATGGACCTGCAACGGTGCCAGTGCTTCCTGGTGAAGACTGGGGCAGTGGATGAGCCCCCCAAACAGTTCACCTTTGATGGGACCTACTTCATTGATCAAACCACTGAGCTGATGTACAATGAGATCGCCTATCCTTTGGTTGAGGTAAGCTTTTTTTTGTTTCCAGTAACAATGCACAGCAACAGTCTTGAGATCCGGGCCTCACAAAAGTAGCACACTGGTCACTGGACACCCTCAGTCCATCAGCAGTAGCCTAGGCCTATATATTATTGCTAATGACCTCATTATTTACTTAAGAGTCTACTGTCAGTCTCTTACAAAGGTCAGCAGAGTGTTGATCCTTTTAACCCTTGTGTTGTCCTCTGTCTGTTTTAATGTTACCTGTTTATGAAACCAAGTATAAATTATCACCCAATTCTGCATCATTTCTTCTTAGCCAACTTCATTCCAACTTACCATTAGTTTTACACTTTTTGTTGGAATACAATGGTCAACACACTTCATTTATGTGAAATTACACCTCATTTCTGAGTTAAAAAAAACAGAAGTTATGAATTATTATGACTAATTGTTAAGATCAGAAGATGTGGAGTGGATAATCACAGACAGTTATACTGTATGTCCAATTTTTTAGAACCTTTTATGTTATATTTGGGCGTTTTGGTTGAAAGAAACCCATATTTATTTATGAAATTTGACCCAAGGACAACACAAGGGTTAAGAAGCTTCATGCAAAAGCTCATTTATTTGCCATATTTTATTTTACAGGGTGTCACTGAGGGATACAACGGCACAATCTTTGCCTATGGACAGACTGGAAGTGGAAAGTCTTTCACCATGCAGGGAGTACATGAACCTGCAGCCCAGAGGGGGGTCATTCCACGAGCCTTTGAGCACATCTTTGAGAGTATTCAGGTAGGTTGGGCAAACTGCTAATTGGTGCAACATATCCCACTTATGAATTTGGGGGATTTCATGCAAAAAGTGCAAAAGTCTTCCCCATTCCAGTGTGTAGCTGTAACTTCTTTTTTCTATATGGGCAATATGCTTTCTTCAGTCTGATGCTTCTAGTCTCTGCCCAGGCTTGTCTTCTGAGTTTTGTGTGCTCTGAGAGAATAATTATTTGTTTTTGTCTGTGTGCAAGCTAGTGTGCCGAAAATACAAAATTCCTGGTGAGGGCCTCCTACTTGGAGATTTACAATGAAGAGATCCGAGACCTTTTGGGAAATGACACTAAACAGAGATTGGAGGTAAGTCTCGTCTTGAAGCACTGTGTTGTTGCACAACAAATCAGGCTACACTGTGTAACATTAGAAGCCAGAAGGATTATTGTTTTTTTCTAAGTACAGTCATTATGGAACTTGCTCAGACTATTCTCTCAAAGTGAGCACCAGCTTATGTTTTGTGCATATGGTTGGCATGGTGAGTCAAAAGCACAGTACTTACACGATTCCTTGAAAGGTCAAGGTGTTTGAACAAGGTGACAGATTTAGATTGTGTGTGTGTGTGCATGTGTGTGTTTTTGTGTGGTTGATGAATGCTTAGCTGAAAGAGCACCCAGAGCGTGGGGTGTATGTGCGGGACCTCTCCATGCACACTGTGCACAGTGTGGAGGAGTGTGAGAGAATTGTAGAGCGAGGCTGGGGGAACCGGGCAGTGGGCTACACGCTGATGAACAAGGACTCCTCCCGCTCACACTCCATCTTCACCATCCATTTGGAGATCTGCAACACAGGTGAACACACAATGATACAATACTTGTAACATGTTGCGACATATCTACAATAATGTGACATAGAGGTATTTATATTTGCATAAACATGTGCTTGTAGGAACATGTGGTTCTATCACACCTCAAAACATCACCAGCTGATTAACATCAAAGAGTTATTCTACTTTCTAATGTCATCATGCTGTTATGCTTAGGGTTTCAAGTTTTCTTTTTATCCTAGCGTGCCATTGTTCTTTTTTGTGCACCCACGCACTTTCCACTGAACTTATATTTTCATTGAATGCTTAGTCTGTTCGTAATATGTTGCTTTCAAAAAATGTGGACTATGAAAGACACAATCATTTTAAATAATTGAATGAACTGAAAGTTAGCCAGTTAGCTAACGTGTTTGTGAAAAAAAAGAAAAAAGAAATGTGCCTCATGGCTCTAATTTGCCACTTTGGGTAGAGAAATTGCCATTCCAGTCTCTACTAGGATGAATGTTTCCTTGTACAAGTGCAAAAAGGCTAAACAATATATTAGTCAACTCAGGTCTTTTTATTTGGTCTTTTTATTTATAGAGCACATTCAAAAGCAACATAAGTGCTTTCCAAATCCAATGAATAATCATGAATAAATGAATAATTGCATGAAAATCAATCATTATGGCTGAAAGTATAAAAACACAATAGGCATATTGCATAGACACAAAAGAGTAATAAAAAGAGTGTGACTTGCTATGTCTGCAAAAAGTCGTAGTGACTCCCTTTGTCACCCCACATCCACCAGATGCAGCTGGCCAGGATCACCTACGGGCTGGTAAACTCAACCTGGTTGACCTGGCGGGAAGCGAGCGTCAGTCAAAAACCGGTGCTACAGGTGAGCGCCTCCGCGAGGCCACCAAGATCAACCTCTCCCTCTCGGCCCTGGGGAACGTCATCTCCGCCCTGGTGGACGGACGCTCCAAACACATCCCCTACCGGGACTCCAAGCTGACCAGACTGCTGCAGGACTCTCTGGGAGGAAACATGCGCACCTTGATGATCGCCTGTCTCTCCCCCGCCGACAACAACTATGAGGAAAGCCTCAGCACAATGCGCTACGCCAACCGGGCCAAGAGCATCCAGAACAGGCCCCGTATCAATGAGGACCCAAAGGATGCTCTGCTCCGAGAGTATCAGGAGGAGATCAAGAAGTTGCGGACCCTCATCTCAGGCCAGCTTGGCACTGCTAACCTTGCGTGTATGTGTTATATTTTGTGACTAGCTTTTTAAAAATAATTGAAACAATTATATTTAAAAATTGTCTAATGGTTTACATGCAGATTCTGAGAGATATTTCATTTGCTTGTGTAATGATTTGTATTATGTGTCTTCCTACGTGCCTGTTTATCATGCAGCTCTGCTGGCTGGTCAGTTGTCTGAGGCGTCTCCTGCTGTTCCTTCAAGGCCACCATCCAGCACCACTGAAGCAGAGAAGGAGAAGATTAAAGAGGCAACTTCAGGCTGTTCCCACACCAATATATCACTTCACATCTCTACATGCTTTGTCTAAGAACCAGGTGATTTATAGGACTGTATTCTGCTCTCGCCACAGGAGTACGAAGAGAGGCTGGCCAAGTTGCAGGCTGAGTACAATGCAGAGCAGGAATCCAAAGCAAAGCTGCAGGAGGACATCACTGCCCTGCGTTCCTCCTATGAATCCAAGCTGTCTAATCTGGAAAAGGCTCGAGCCAGCAGGGGGAGCTCTGTCCCAAAGAATGATAACAGAAAATCATCTGGCGCCACCAAAGAACAATGTAACTAGTTTACACATTTGTTCTGTTAGTCTGTTAAAAAACACTAGTTAATCAGCACGTCTGACAAAAAAGTGAACACAAGCAAAGTTGTATGTATATTATTGCATTGTTAACCGAGAGTTCTTGTTATTGTGTCCAAAGCCCTGTATACTGACACTGCTTTGGATTGTCTTGCTTGTTCAGTGAGCTCTAGCTGTAAGATGACAGGGCTTTCTGAGGAACAGCTCTGCAACAACACAGATCCCATGTGCCGCATTACATCTGGAGAAACTTCCCTGGCCAAGGTACTGTTCACTAGCACCTTCCACCATTACCACTAAGCATGTTATAGTTCCTAAACGAGGTATCAACCACTTCAGAAAAGAACTGCATGCATGGAAATGCAATTATGGATTGTTAGAAACTTATCGGGTATTGTTTCCTTGTGTTGGTGAGCCAGCCTGATGAACCTGGTGCTGCAATCGGTGCCCCAAAAGGTCCAGATGAAGACAGGCTCATAGCCTCGCCTGACATCCCTGCTGGGCCTGTGGACCAGCAACACGTCCTGGAAAGGTTTGTGACTAGGGCTGCTCAAAATAGATTTTTTTATATATCGTCGTTGCGATATCAACTGCTGCACTAAACAAAAAGCTGCAACATATTGTGAAAGATTTTTTGTGTTAGTTAAATATCAGTAGATAACTACACTTTACAATAGATTTTTTGTCATGCCTTTTACATTCAACTCAATGTTCAATTTGTTCAATAAAATGAAAGGAAATAAAATAAATCAGTTGTTCTAAATTCAACAAGCAATTTGTTGTATTTTTACAGAATACTGAAAGCAGCAGAAATACAGAGCTGAGTATACTTAATATCAACGTATTTATTTATCCTAAGTTATATGTTTATCGCAATATTCAATGTTATTGCATCCTCATAGTATGCAGCCCTATTTGTGAGACCACATTTGTACCAAGCATCAGCACTGCTTGAACAGGTCTTTCTTCATCATATCTTGTCAACAACTTCTTGTGAACACACTGATTGAAGATAACATTTTAGCTATAAATCATCTAGGCCAATATATCAGTTGAGATTAGCGGATTGAAAATGTATTGGTATCCTTGACCTTGTCCATGATACGCTATATAAATAAAGTTGCTTGTATTGGCCAATAAGCTAAAAAGAATTGCAGTACAGAAATGCCAAAAAAGGTCTGAAGTAGTCTAACATTGCCAGACCTATCTCCACAGTGCTGTGGAATAAGGTCTGGCTCCTCTACGCAAACACTCCTGGATAGGAGAAAAAATACACTCAGGGGTTGATTGCATTTCGGGGCGGGGTTAAGCTCTGGACCCTGCAAAAGAAAACGCCACAATATTAAAGGACGTTAGCTGGATACATTGTTAAATGTGTACACTTACCAGTGGATCGCTGTGTGTATTGTGTCCATAGCAAACCCCCGCCAATAGGTCCCAAAACGTCCCAGTTAGAGAGTAAATGTTGCAAACATATTCTTTGTAAATATATGTCATTTTCAGTGCGTAGCAGTGTTCAGAGGTCCTGGTTAATTTTCCTGGATGTGATCAGAGTTTAAAGTAAACAAAGAAATGGGAAAGTGAGGGACATCCGATAAATGAACCCTAGTCAATCCAGACTAGGTTAGAAGTCATTTAGAAACCGTGTCACCATTACATAGTTTGTCCACTATCATCCTGCTCAGTATGCTTTTCATATGTGTCTATAACAATTCAACCAATAAAAGGAAGAGCTCTGTATCAAGATTGTTTGTTCATGTTACCCGTATGTGTTTTTGTTAAAATGACTATAGGATTTTTACTCTTACTATTGATATCAGTTTCGCCCTCAAAAACCCATTTTCAGTCTTATCCCATTGATCCATCTCTCCCCAGACTGCAGCAGCTGGAACAGGAGGTGGTAGGGGGGGAGCAGGCCAGGAACAAAGAGTTACGGCAGAGACAGAGGCAGAGGAAGAACCTTGCTGACCAGAGAGTCCAGCTCATCTGCACTTTGTCAGAGAACAGTGAGGACAGTGAAAATGTGCTGTTGAATGTCTACAACTCCATCCAAGAAGAGGTCCATGCCAAAAGCCAAATGCTGGACAAGGTCCAGGGCAAGGTGGGTCACAGCGGCTGTAGGTCAAATGTAAAAGGTTCTATGGGACACGCGATGGGTTTGGAGCAATGTTCAACAACTGGGTTCAGGGTGTGCAGTACAAAATACAGCATACAATCTTAGCACTAAATTGTTCTGGATAATGTAAAATCAAATTTGCAGTGTTGAATTATGTGCTCTGCCATTCAAACGTGAAACCACATCAACCTGTTGTGACAGCTGAAAGCAGCCAAACTGGAGATCCGTGACCTGCAGGCAGAGTTCGAGGTGGAGAGAGATGACTACCTGGCAACGATCCGGCGGCTGGAGAGGGATCGCCTGTTACTGCACAGCCTGCTGGAGCGTACGGTGTCCCTGGTGCGGCGTGACTGCAACTACAGCAACCTGGACCGCTTGAAGAAAGAATCTGTCTGGGACGAGGACAGCGCCAGCTGGAGGCTGCCGGACGTGATGGTGCAGAAAACCACACTGCCGTCAGGTGCACAGCGCAAAGAGGGCATTTAGAAAATGGACTAGAAGTTTTAAGTTGTGATAGTGTAAATCCTATGTGTTTTGCAGATTCTTTCCCTTAAATATCTTGCTTTATTTCTCTCTCATAGCTGTGACTCCAAAAACTTCAGCTGGCAGAGGGTCAGCTGCTGATACTGGAGAGCCATTCATGGTGTGTTCATGTGTTCATGTTCCATGCGTGATCTTTTACTCACACAAACTGAAACACTGCCACAGAGCCTTATCCCCCTGTGTGCTTTTAGCAGGTGGAGGAGGACAGGTACAAGGAGATGCTAGACCGTAGTGACAGTGAGAACATCGCCAGCAGCTACTTCAAGTCAAAGAGAGCGAGCCAACTGCTGGGATGTGAAGCTACCAAGGGACACAGTAAGACCAGGACCTGCAGACTTCCCCACTGACTCAAAATTTCAACTCTCATAACCACATAAATGCTAGAGGCTACAACTGAACCGACTATCTGCAGCAGTCACAATGCCAAACCAATTCACATTTAGGTGTTTAACTTATATTTCCCCCTCTTATGTTGGTTTTACCCATCTGATGGAGCTCTTCTCCTACAGGCATCCACTCTCCTCCTGTGGTTAACGGGGCGGCCCACCACACTGTGACTTGTTCCACTATGAACCCCCTGGTCAGCTCAGACTCCGTCCTGCCACGCCCCTTCCGCCTGGAGTCGTTGGGTGTCCCAGTGTCTAATGGTAAGGTGAGGCGCAAAAAAAGCAAGTCTCACATCCATAATGAGGGGATATGAAAAGACTGTTCCCATTCCCTGCAATACTTAAACGCATATCCCTGTCATCTGTTTTTTAACCAAAATGTTATATACACTGTGATTGATCACTGACTGTATTCAATTATGTAAATGGTATTTCTGATAACCCTTGCTAACCTGAAATGTAAACAGCTGGCATGTTTTGTGGACATTACGAGTCCAGCTGTGTCATGTGTTTTAAAACACATTTTGAATGTTTATTTTGAACAAAGAACTACCTAAAGTACGGTCCATCTACTATAATATTTAACTTCTAATGTTATTTGCTGTTGCTGATTGTAAGCCACAATTTCAACCTGTTTCTTATCTAACATCTAAAATTCTTTTTGCTGGATAGAAAAAATAAAAAGAATTAATACATTCAATGTATGGTTTGTTTCATTTCCCTAACAAAAAGCCATTTAACATAGGCTTTTGGTGTCATTAACATATTTATGACATGTTTAGACTGTAATGAGCAGTAATAAGAAATAAGATCTTAGTAGACAACATGTATGACCGGTAGTGTCGCATCAAATGCATGGCTGTTGTCAGGGCAACACTGTTGACAGGTAGTAGACGGTAATCTCATGTTACAGTACATGTGACCTCTGGGGTCAGCATTGTGGGTTTAGCCTTATAAAGATGAGACAACCCTAATTTATTCTTAAGGCAAATGTGTTCATGTTGAAAAGGTCTTTTGATGCCAAAATCAAAAGGTTGCTTAGATTTATTTTAATAATGAATTATGTAAAATAATCCTACGATGGAGTGTCTATGTCTAGTGTGGGAGTTACAGCAGATACAGAAAATGCAGTCTCAAATGTCTCAACATGCCATTGTTGCATTAGTATCTCTACTGATAAACTCCGTCCTCATGCAGCTCACTTTTCTCTCCGGGTATCTTATTCCTTAATTTGACTATGGCCTGATTTCGTCATCTATTTAATATTACTTGACCTGCAGAGTACCGTGTCAGTTTCATAATTTGACACCCTTTGTTTGCCTGTGCGCAGACATACTCGACACAGATACTGGCCCATTAGGCGACCCCCTCGCCTTACTGACAGCTAACACTACAGAGAAGGGAACTGTAATCGGCTCTCGCAATTACTCAACCACACACTAATCCAAGACTGTTGCATAACAAATGCTTGGCCATTCATATAAGTCAGTGGTAGGAATTAGAAGTCTTAGGGTTACTAAAGGAGAATTACGGTCGATTTCGACACGCATCTCTGTTGTCTGTCAGTAGAGAGAAAAACAAAACCAGTCGGTGCTGCCTACACCGTGTTATCCTCCTGCTAGCGTTAGCACCCAACAGGCTTAAACAGGGCAAGTTTTAAACGTGTTTTTAGCCTCTAAACAGGTTCAAAATGTCATCAAAAGGGCCTACCCATGTGCAGTGATTCCTTCTGAGTGGACACAGAGAATCTGATTGTTCTAGATGTTATGGAAATGCATGAAAGTTGTGCTAATTCAGCTCTGATTAGTTCCAGTGTTGATCCTGCAAGAAGTGCTCCAGGACTGTCAACAAACTACAACACTGAAAAGAGACACAAACATTTTTTCATAAATAAGCATATTCTTATTTTTTTTTAAAGTGCTGTAGTACAACTAGACAAATGTAGTGGCAACCTTATCGCAGCAAATCGGCCTAATCATCCACAGGGACAAGACCAAGATCCTAAAGACCAACTCCGCAAGCACAGAACCCATCACCCTGAATGGGAGCCCCCTGGAAGAAGTGCAGTCCTTCACATACTTGGGAAGCATCATTGACCAGCAGGGCGTTACAGACGCAGACGTCAAGGCAAGGATTGGTAAAGGAAGAGCCGCCTTCGCCCAGCTCAAGAACCTAAACATCTGGATCCTCCAGAAGCTGTCATGACCACCAAGATCCGAATATTCAACTCCAACGTAAAGTCAGTCTTATTGTATGGGGCAGAGACATCAAGGATAAATAAGACTACCATCAGAAAAGTCCAGACCTTCATCAACACCTGCCTCAAAGAATTCTCCAGACCGATGGCCTGACACCATCAGTAATACCAACCTCCGGAAAGGACGGGCCAACTCACTGCCGAAAAGAAATCAGGAAGAGGAGATGGGCTATAGGGCATACCCTACGAAAACCTCCAACCAGCATCACTAGGCAGGCGTTGCGGTGGAACCCACAAGGCAAGCGGGAGAGAGGTCGGCCAAGAAACACCTGGCGACGCACCTTGAGGTTGACACCACCAAGATGGCTACACCTGGAACCAGTTAGAGAAAATGGCCCAGGACAGAGGACTCTGGAGAGCTGTTGTTGTTGGCGGCCCATACCCTGGTAGGGGTGACGGGCAGTAAGTAAGTAAGTAAGTACAACTAGCAGGAGTTAGTTATAATTGGTGTAAGTTTGGAGACACTACTTTATTTAATCAATAAATTGATAGCCTACGTATTTTTGTTTTATCTCTTTTCTGTGATGTAATTTGTAGACGGTCCCTAAGCTCTAACTGCCTCTCAACACAGGGACTACACACGTATATGTACGTATCATGCATTTCTGTCACATCTACAGCAATCAGATTCACTGTGTTCACTCAGAAGGAATCACTTCACGTGGCTAGGCACTGGTAATGACATTTTGAACCTGTTTAGAGGCTAAAAACACGTTTAAAACTTGCCCTGTTTGAGCCTGTTGGCTGCTAACTCTAGCAGGAGGATAACACGGTGTAGGCAGCACCGATTGGTTTCATTTTTCTCTCTACTGACAGCACCACAAATTCACAAACAACAGATCTATGTGTTTGAATTGAACGGAATTCTCCTTTAAGGAAACAGAGAAGCGAAAGCACTGATCTGCTCACACGGTAGCGGGGCTCAGGATAATCGGATAACGGATGAAGAGCTGAGTAGGCTTTCTCGTTACTCGAGTGGCGTGTAAGAACAGTAGTATGACTATTTTGATAGTCATTATGTAAGTGGTCGTAAATCCACAGTGCATGTTTACAGCGATGCTAGTTTGGCTGAATTAAAGGACCTTTGCTTCTTTGTGTCACAATTACTCTTAAAAGCAAACCATTAAGTACAAGTTAATCCCATTTCAGTCTACAGTCACAGCTGTGATACTGTGTTTAAATGTGTGAGGATAATGATAACAATACATAATATATAACATGCAGACTTTATTCTCACTGGTATTTATTGGAAATGCTTTGTAAAAATAACACTCTTTATCAAATTATCCGTGTTTTCCATTCTTGAACATTTCCAGTCTTTAGACAATGAAGGCAGTCACACTGACACAGTCGGTCACACATTTTTAAAGCCGTCTGAACCATAAAATAGTAGAAACAAATCAAAAGCTATTGATACATCAGCATACCTTCAAACACTCCTGATTTTCATTGGTTCTGGCCTTTGTCCCGCAATATATCCCCCATTTTGGTCATTTCTCCCACAAATCTCATAGTGATACACAAATCAAATGGGTGTGTTTCAGGTGTTGTGTGGGACATGTGTTACCATATTATAGATTGGGAAAACAGTATAGTATCGTGGTACCTGTCAACCCAGTCTGGACTGCGACACACTGAAAATGTCCTGGACACACATATACGCACACATTCGCACCTTAGCCTTTGTGATGTAAATTTGAGAGATGCAGACTTTTTTTCTCACTGTGAGCTATGAATTTAAGACTATTTAAAGTAACAAGTCCTTTCCATCTGTGGTGTATGAAGGCGTTTAGAGTGAGTCATTTGCCGATTCCCCATAAACCTCGCCTTTGTTCCCATCCTAATGTTGTTAGGTATGCCTCAGATCTCAATAATAATGACTGCTGATTGCGTCTCAAGCTTAGAAAACACTGAAAAATCAACCCAAAACACTTCAATATTTGGTTTTACAATAATTATGATTTTATTTTGAGGCTATGCTCCAAGAAATGTACTCAACAATCCACTTGTAGGCACATCTGTGAGTTATGAAACAATCAATAATGTAACAATTCTGTTGATTTGAGTTGATGTTTCCTTAAAGTAGAATTACAGTGGAGCAGCATGTGATGCCCAGTATAATGAGGAAGGAATGAGATTAACTGAAAACCACACTATGGCTGGCTTCAGTATCTAAAATGTTATTTTTATTGTCGAATTCAGACAAATCATTTCTTACAGCCACGTGTGTTAATGCAGAAATCTATTTTTAATATTCAGCAACCTAGTCGTATGCACTCTTAGGATCGTTAGGGGTCCTATTGGGTCTTGTCAAGTCGTATCTAAAAGAAATTTTCAGATTAAAACCTACAGAGCAACAATAGTTGGAACTTGGAAAAAAAAGTCTCACGCAATTGTCCCCTATTGTCCACCGGGCGCGTCTACGCTGCGTTCCAGAGACGCCACGGGCCCTGCAAGCAATCACTGCCATTCACCTCAATGCCTGATATCCTACCAGCCGTGCCACAGCGCATCCCAGAAGCGTTCGTGGAGTGGCTCTCGAACAGCCAAGCAGGAAGTAAAACAGCGGGACAACCCAGTCAATTCACCACAGACCCCCCCCCCCCAATATCTTTTATGTCTTCTACAACGCCACAGACAACAATCTTGGAGGTTGAAAAACATAATAGATATCACAGTTTTCTTTTTACGGGCCACACCAGAAAGGAGAAGGCATGGAGTTTAATTGCAGGAGTGCTTGGAGTGGAAGGTAGATACTAGCTTAATAAACACGTGATTCTTCTGTTAAGTACTTGTCGAGACAGTAAAATCTGCGAGACCCTTCTGAGACACTCCAGGTGTGGTATGGCACGTGAGCAAAACCGGAACTCAGCACAGCGTGCCCAATGGAGAATCGGAGTAAGTCCAGTCTCCTGTATTAAAACCTATATTAAAAGTCCTGGTCTGGCCCTTTAAATTTGTCCTCCTCTCTTCATCCTCTTCTGCTTTAGTTTTCCAAGGTGCCAAGTTCCCACGTAATGCTTTAACTCTCCTTAAGCGGCTGGTACTCTGGCAGGCGGACTGCTGTTGACCTGTTTTAGTCTTTGAGCAGTCCAAGCTTTCGGAGTGCTTCTTTTCGATCGGCTCCCATCCCGGGCACCACCATCACCGTATAGCCCACTGAGTTTGCGTGTTTGCGGGGTACAGGCTGACAGTTTCCACCGCTTCTGTGGTTGTCCAGGGTAGCAGAGCGCTCCAGACCACTTACCTTCAATCCACTGGGCTGAGACGGATCAGATACAGACACATGCTGTTGGTCTCGTCTGGAGTAGTGATGGAAACTGGCACTGTTCTGCAGAGGCTTGGTTTTGGGCTCTGTGGGCACTTTAGAATGACAAAACGATGGGCTTCTTGATGGATTACCATTAGATGGACCTCTAGTAGATCTTGTGTGGTCTAGAGAGGAGTGAGATTTAGGGGGACACAACGGGGCTACTGTCTCAACATCTGGATGTTGGTCTTTAAGGAGACCCAGCTTCTGCAAAGCTTCCAATCTCACGACCTGGGGATCTGTTGCATTCTTCAAATTGTATGAAGAGTCTGAGGTTATGGATGCTTCATTTTTTGTTTTCACAGCTATGTTGGCAGGAATCGTTTTTGGTTTGGGGGCCACGACCGGAGGACCTGTCTTAGACTTAAAGGCCTTTGAGTGGGATCTGTCAAATCCTAGCAGATTTCCGAGTTTTGGGCCTTCCACTGTGACAGGAAGGTGCTCGTCCAACTCTATAGTATGATCAATTGTGGGACATAGAGGCGTTTTCTTTGTGGAGGCACTTCTTCGCAGATGAACAAGTGCTTCATAGGACAGAGGACCTCTGGGTAAACCTTCAGCTGTCCTAACTGAGTAGTCCCTGGGTTTGGTGGGAGGAGGTATCACAAAACTAACCTTTAATGGTACGTGGGGAGCGACAGGTTTCCGGGTGTGTTTGTGATCGGGCTTGTTGCTTGAAGGAGTGACGTGAGGCTTAGAGCTGATGTTTTTATCTGGAGGGACACTCAGCTTGACATTGGTTGCAGAACACGGAGAGCTGCTTGCCAGAACAAAAGGTGTAGGAACCAGGTAGCTCAGCATGAGTTTGGTGTCAACATTTTCCTTTTTGTGTTCCACAGAGGCAAGTTTCTGTGAACCTAATAAAACAAACATGTGCGTTATTAAAAAGGAGTTAATTCATTTATGCTAATTCTGCATCTGTGCCTAGAGATGAACTCACCGTTGAGCTTGTGTTTGCTCATGGAGGCTGACAGCTCGGCCCGTTTGGTAGCGAGGATGCCAGGGCTGGGCAGTCGGTCAGGTTCGTCATTGGACAGTCCACTGTCCTCCTCAGTGTCCAAAGACTCAATAGTCTCCTCCAAAAACATGAGACAGGCCTTTTCTTCAGCAGACAAGTGCTCCAGACTATCATCACTCTGTAATGCATAAAAGAAGGGCTTTCCTTTTGACATCAAATCCAGAACTATACATCCCAAAGGTGACATACAATCTTAGAAATGAACGAAATAGAACAATTGATTGTTTAAGACCTTAAACTGTTCATTTTTAAATTCAAAACTATGAAACCAGATGCATTCCTAGGCTTTTATGCTTCAGCTCATGGCTTTGTCTTGATATTTCCATTTATCCATTTATATTTTCCAATTACTTTGTACAATGAGTTGTGGTAGAACTAATATGTTTTTCATATTCAAGCGGGTAAAGTCAGTAACTTACAAAGGCTGAATTAGCGCTGACAACGCTGTCACAGCTGCCAGCACTGTCCATGCCGGTCATCGTCTCCAGTCCAACGCCACCTGGCCAGGTGTCGCTTTTTGGCATCTTAGTGCCCTAGTGGATCCGAGGGTAGTGGCAAGGATTGTCGCGTTTCACTCTGTGAAAAGGGAACACATTAAAAAGGTTACTTTACGAGCTTTAACCCTTGTGTTGTCTTCCCTTCAAATTTGAAAATCAACATTTTTTTTTTTTTTTACTTTTTCTTGCGTTTTGTCCCTTTTCTTTCAACACTTTTGACGCTTTTTTCAATGTTTGTCACTTTTGACATTTTCAACACTATGTAACACTAACTTATTAACTTTAGTTTTACAGTCATTTTGGGGATTTTTTTGTTCAAAACACATGGAAATTATACCTAATGTTATGAGTTAGAAAGCAGAAATTAGGAATTATTGAGACTAAAATTAAAGGAATGGATGTT
>NC_045736.1:31066308-31080009 GCF_008692095.1 Etheostoma spectabile
CACAGACTGGAATATGTCAACTTTTACTCAATACTATTTCAAAAACACTTCAATGTATCCTTCCAAATGCTATAAAAGTGAATAAGACGCCCCAAAATGAATGAAAGTGGAGATTTGTACTTGCCAAAGAGCGTTGTGTGGAATCAATCATGTTATTTTGGATTATTAAAAAGAACATTAGTATAGGAAAACGGGTCAATTTGACCCAAAGACAACATGAGGGTTAAATGAAAGTAGATTTCTATTAAATGGGGCATACTAGTTTTGCCTATTTGAACCACCTTCTCCCACAGCTTTTTAGTTCTATCTTCCAAACAAATGTAATGATGTAGTGTATACTTTATTAATCCCATGAAGGGAAATTACAATTTACACTCTGTTGTTATTACACACTGACCTGAACTACACACACATGCTCGGTACCTATACATGCACTAAATGGAGGGATCTCAGAGTGGGGGGGCTGCCTATGGAACAGCGCCCCGAGCAGTTGGGGGTTCGGTGCCTTGCTCAAGAGCACCTCGGGCAGTGCCCAGGAGGTGAACTGGCACCTCTCCAGCTACCAGTCCACCACCATACTTTGGTCCGCACGGGGACTTGAACCAGCGACCTTCCGATTCCTAACCCA
Organism: Etheostoma spectabile; assembly: GCF_008692095.1. Classification (NCBI taxonomy): domain Eukaryota; kingdom Metazoa; phylum Chordata; class Actinopteri; order Perciformes; family Percidae; genus Etheostoma; species Etheostoma spectabile. The sequence continues at coordinate 31,066,937 of NC_045736.1, forward strand.
ACTCCCTGCAAACTACAAAAAAATGACACCACAATATTGCAATAACGGCAACCGGCCCGATTGGTTCATTTACATTTTGGCATACTTAAACAGTTGCACAATCTTGTATATATTTAAATAATTGTTCTTAAATTCTTATATTTTATTCTTATATTTTTGTTATTATTATTATTATTATTATTTCATGTATATTGTATGTAAGTATATTCTGTGTGCTGCTGTAACACTGTAATTTCCCATTTTTTGGGATCAATAAATATCTATCTATCTATCTATCTATCTATCTATCTATCTATCTATCTATCTATCTATCTAAACTGCCCCCCCAAACAGTCATTGGTTTGCTTGCATTTTTGTACAGTATGAAATCTATCCCTAAAGGACCACAGTAAGAATTTTCTTTCAAATACTTAGTTTACCATTATATGGATACATTATTATTATTATTATTATTATTATTATTATTATTACTATATCCCTTGCAATACTTTAATGCTAACTGTACACTTGCTTTAGTTCAAACCTTATGCTGCAATTGCTAATCAGCATAAAAGGGTATCTAGTTAACAAATAACACACTGGTGTGATGCCATGGAGGCTCAGTGGACATTCTTTTTTAAATTATTATACAGTAATAGCCAATGTGCTTAAAAAAAAGTAAATGATTGACAGCCTCTGTGATGACACAGAAGCTCACACTCAATTATGCTAGTCTTTATGAGGTTTTGCAGCAAATATGTGCTTGATACGCATCATGCCAGATGCAGAATGTGTTCCGCAGGGCTCGGCTTGCCGTTATTGACCAACAAAGCCCAGATCAGAGTTTGACAAATTGTTGCATTAAAGCAGACCACAAGATTCAGTGACATTCAATTCACACATCTGATGTAACTGCCATGCAACGATGTTGTAACTGTAAAATTATTTAGACGTTGGCTTCCTTTATAATGATGGGCAGTACAATGTGCACAGACAGGGATCAACCACACGTGGCTTGGAGCCGATCTGAATGTATGCAGACATGGAGAGGATGGAAAACAACCAGCTATCAGCACCATGGGGGACCGGACAGCTCCAGATCTGGACAATCTGTCTTTACCATTAGCTCAGGACTAAATATACACACTGTCAAACAGGGGTCTTCAACGTTTTCCAGGCCAAGGACCCCCAAACTGATGGCGAATGGAGCGGGGACCCCCTAATTATATATATTTTATAACATTGTGTTATATCAACTGGTCCATATTGCCATGTGTGCATTGATGACTGAAAGACATCTTCTGCCTCCATTATCGTTTTACACAGTGTGTTGATTCAGTGTTAATGTGTTTAAAGACATTTCATTAGTGAAAAAATTGCAGGGGGGAATATAAAAAAAAGCTATCAACCAAAACTTTTGCACCCCCATGCAGTACCTCCGCGGACCCCCTAGGGGTCGCGGACCCCCTGTTGAAGACCCCTGCTGTAAAACATGTAAAAAGTAACTTTTAACTTATTACTTTTCACCATTGCAACACCTTAGTTATGTTATTTATGTAAATACTGTATCATGATATACCTTTAACCATGTAAATATCCACACTCCTTATATTTCTTTATTTCTTTATTTATATTTCTTTTATTTCTAATATCTGAGCAACTGTAACAGAGTTTCCCTTCGGGGATCTGTAAAGTATTTCTGATTCTGATTCTGATTCAAAGGCAAAAGAAAGAATAGATTCAATAAAACATCCTCATGAAACAGTTTCAGAAACCCATTGTCATGCATTGAAGTGTTAGCGGTCAAACCCCAACACGCAAGAATCCATCGCCACAGAACAGAAACCATATTGATGCAAGACAAGAAAAAGAAATGGACACTGTTATTTTCTCTACTTCCATGTGTTAGTCTTCTCCTGGCCTGGTAACATAGCTCGTGAAGACCATTTTTGTTTTTATCGCTAATAAACTACCATCTAGTTTTCAAAACAAGCCGTGCTTACAAGTGCATTACTGTGCAAGGTGACTAAATGTTAACCAAAAGATCATCTAATTTTAGTCTTAAGACTCTATGGCAAGGGTGTCAAACTTAACATCCCCAAGGGCCACACTAGAAAAATGAGAATCACATCAAGGGCCAGACATAGAGGTTATTGCTTTTATGTCATGGGAAAAGTCAAATATCTTTGACTGTATTATTGCATGTCTCATATAGCCTTGTCACTCAAACAAAAATGTCAAAGAAAATGCCAAAACATTTGGAAAAAAAGCATAAAAAGGTTACAAAAAAAAAAGGTGACAAAAAGTAGGCGTGTGTATATGACTTAAATGTATATGGGGGCCAGGTCAAAATTAGCAAGGGGCCGGATTTGGCCCGCGGGCCTTGAGTTTGACACGTGTGCTCTATAGGTTCATTTTGATACTAAAAATCACAAGTGGCTGCCTGGACGACCATCTTAAAGAGCACAGTATATTTGGCAAATGGCTCACAATGACGTAAAGCAGAGTCTAGTAGTTAACCATTTAGCTGAAATGGTCCTTTATAGAAGCTGCATGTGTCTAGATGGATTAGTAATGTTGGTGCAATTTAGAAATCTAGAAAATATTGTAATCAATCGGTCATTTATGTTGACTGGACAGACAAGGGACAGGGGATCATAGTTTGGTGTGTTTCTGACAGATCTCTAACCAGTCCTCTACCTGCGTGGGACTCAGATTACAGCACACATGCCGCTCCTAATCTTCCTCAACCGGATCAGTTTCAGAGGGAGTGGAGGGCAGAGCAATGATCCCCCGAAAGCCACATGATATCCATTTTGACCCTTTTGTCTTAATGCAACATTATTAACGTGGGTGTACAGTATGTTCGTCCACAGAAATCACCATTAGAGTTGCGTGGTGCGATACAAAGAGAATGTAAATGGTGGTACAGTGATTAGGGATCAGTCTTTTCCTGGGGATGCTAAAATGTAGGCACTATTCTGGCAATGGGAGACATTGTTGGTTGTTTGTTGTTTAATTTGAGTGTGCAATTTCTACCAGAACAAACACGTTTTAGAAAATAAATACGTTTTCCTTTCCTACTGTAACGGTATAAAGGAACCTCTGTCTGATCCTAGGGAAAGTTTCAACAACCTGAGAAGGAAGGGCTGCTAGACGGGCCTGTCGAGTCACAAAAGCACTCCTGTTCTCTAATCAGGTGTTGCCATCCCTGTAAAAAAAACAATTGAAGTCCCTGTCGCTAGGCTAATATGGAAATGTCCCCATAGCCTGCTGCGTGCATGTCAAATATGAATCTGAGATAACATGTATTGTGTTAACCACAATCTGGGTGGACCACATGCAAATAACAGTATCAATAGAGTCTTTTAACTTTAAAGGGATTCATTTTTGGTAATCAAATTGACCTGGCGTGTGCTGTTAAGTGTGTAGTGTGACCTGGGGTTTTTCCCTTGTCATAACACAACCTCAGACTAAGACTTTAGTCAGTCATTACCCCCGTTTCCAGTGAAAGGACATGGATGAAAACACAACACAATGTAATCTGTGTATATAGACACACCTATCAGCACAGCAACGGCCACAAAAGACAATAAATGTAAGTCCCTGTGAAACTCCTTGGAACATTAATCTCTGCTCCAATAACACGGGTGCACTTTAGTTTTTATTGCGGTTATAAAAGAGTAACTGAGCAGGCTTGAATTGTTGTTAGTGCGTTATTTGAAGGGGATTGTGCAGCTGGTTCAAATCATCCCTTATTAAAAAAAAAAAATTAAAAAAGTTTATTTTAACCCTCACTGGTATTCAAGCCTCAAAATAACCCCGTTTCTAAAGTAAAATATGTGTTTCTTACAAATTACCCAGAAAAACATGGATGCACGCGACTTATGCATGCATCCTTCTTGCACAATTGATGATAACTTTCATTGCATTTTGGGTGTTTTATTCAATTTTATAGCATTTGAAACACATCTTGAAATGGTTTCAAGACGTATCCTGACTAAACTTTGACACCAGTCTCTGATCTCAACTACCAGTCAAAATAATTCATAATTCCTGCTTTTTTTTTTATAGATATAATGTCATATAAATTACATGTGTTGACCATGAATTTAAAAAATTGTGCCTGGAAGGACAAAAAAAATCCTGGTGGACGGGAGGACAACACAAGTAGATTGAGCTCCCTGTCCTTTTGTGTCAAAGATGAACTTCCCTAAAAGCTGTCTTTTTTTTTTTTTTACAAAATTTGCAAAATATCCATTTAAAATAAATGATATAAATAGGCGTTTGTACTTTCAGTAGATTAAAGTGACCACAAACTGGAAATAGCATTCATGGAGCACATACCTGGTGTTCGGTTATCCATCTTCTGCTTATTGTCCCGGTGGAGGCGGTTAGTGAGCGGCCGGCTCTGTGTTACCTGAGGGACTTTGTGTCCTAAGCTTTCAGCCAATCAGAGAGCAGCATTCTCCTTAAGACGCATGGGTCGTCCTACAACTGCAGTAATCTGCTAATCACTGTCTCCTGTTTGCATCTCTCTCTAACCACGTGAGAAGTACTCATTATTCAAAAGTACTATACTGTAAAAGGAAATGGAAATGGAAGCGGTCTTTCCGTTGCATAAACGTAACTTGAGACAGTTACTATAGTAACCCTTGTTGGATTGTTAAACGACATGTTGTAATGAAGTCATCTTTAAACAACACACAATCTTTAAAAAAAGTAGTACATCTTTGACATTATTCCCTTGTATTTTGATTAATCCCGTAGGTGCTGATTTCCACTATTGATTGTCCTTATTAGTTTTTCAATAAATCAATGAACAGTGTCAATGTACAAATTACTTGTTTTGGAAAGCAAATTAGAGAATAAATTGCTCGTTTTCTCCAAACATTCATTATTTTTTTTGGGGGGGGGGGGGGGGGCAGGAGCTCAGTCTGTAGGGAGTTGGGTTGGGAACGGGGGGGTCGCTGGTTCAATCCACATACAGACCAAAGAATGGTGGTGGACTGGTAGCTGGAGCACTGGCACTGGACACTGTCATGGTGCTCTTGAGCAAGGCACTAAACCACCAACTGCTCTGGGTGCCCCCCCCCCCATGGGCAGCCCCCCCACTCTGACATCTCTCCATTAGTGCACGTACAAGTACTGAGTGTGTGTGTAGTTCAGGCCTGTGTGTAATAACAGAGTGTACTAAAGGATACATTATTGTTACTTATTTAAAAAAACAAAACAATGCTCTCAAGATCAATAAGGATTTATGCCAAGAGTTTGATTGACATGTCAGCTTGTATCATACTGGATGCTATTGGTGGAAGAAGTGTTCAGATTCTTTAAGTACAAGTACTAACACCCCACTGTGAAAACTCTCCAGCTGATCCAAGAGGGTTCATAAATAGGTTTTTTTTCTCGGTTTTATCTGTCACATGAGCTGGTATGAGGTAGAATCCATGTGAAATGAAGAAGTAGGAGAGTTTCAAGGTATGAAAAGTGTAATATGAAAAGTAACTAAAGCTGTCAGATAAATGTAGTGGAGTAAAAAGTACAATATTGGCCTCTGAGATGTAGTGGATCAGAAGTATAAAGTTACATTAAATAGAAATACTATTGCAGGACTAATACTTAGTAATGTACAATTGCCTCTAATTTATACTTAAGTACAATACTTGAGTACGTGTAGTCAGTTACATGTTACTATTACTGTGTACTATAACAGTTGGAACCACCAGTTAAAATACTTTTCCAAGCTGAAAGACAGGATTGTGTACTTAATCACAATGATGCTTCACCCCACTGAGTTATTAATTATACCTGGGCTTTTCCCGCTATATGTCAACATGTATGCCATCAAAAATGCCTGAAGGAAACAGAAAAAATCCAAGTGAGACATGGAAAAAGGTCCATACAGCTTTGTCAAACATATTTGAAAATAAAAAGCCCATCCTCATAGACACAAACTTTATTAGGCTTAAAATGTAACGGCAAATGATAACTCTTTATCTCCTTGACCAACGCTACTGCCATCACAAACAGCTGGTGAATAAATCTTCAGATCCTATTAAGAAAGGGTCGATTTCCCTTAAAATAACACGTAGGTAGTGTAATCCCACCTCGATGGCACAGGACCAGTGTTGTGTAGCCAACGGGGTTTATGTCCTATTTCCAGTGGCCAGGGATTGGAAACAGGAGCTATAAATAGATAGGTGGTGTGGGGACAATTATTACAGTAATTATAAGAAAACACGATGAACAGAATTGTAACAATCACAACATGAAACATGAAAAATATCTGAGTAAACTGAGGAAAATAAATAGTTACCAGTAATACAAAACGACACACACAACATCATTGGCTCTAACCTTTAATTGTGACACAAAACTGAGAAAAAAAAAATCAAGTAAATCCAGTTATTCTGTAGTGCTTCGTGTGTAACATTCATTGTTATTGTCCTTGAAGAGTCATGAGAACTTGGTAAATATAAAATACAAAGCCATTTCATAGTTTTACTTTAATGCAAGCAGACTAATCCATAATCAATGTTAAAATAACCTAATAAGTAACAAATGAAGGGGGAAATCATAGTAATTCACATTCAAATAAAGAAAGGACATTTTAGCTGTACCTCTTGTTAATCTCTGAGTCTAAAACAAGACAAATCAACAGAAGAAAGAAGCCCCAATCAAGTCCTTCCCTGTCAAACTCCATTTTTTTGGCAACAACTCAGTTCCAATATTGCCACCATAGATATGTGAAGTAGGAATAACGGTTCTGCACAACATGAAGCCACAATAAAAACTAATCCTACAACTATCTTAATGGCAAATGTAAAAAAGTTTGAGCTGTGGTTCAACATAAACAAGTGGGTGCTTCGTCCTTCTCGGCAGAGTATTAAAAGGAATTCGCACAAAGATGAGCTGAAAATATGAGAACTTGCTCCAGCTGTGCAAAACATACAGTGAAACAGAATGGCGCTTTTTTTTTTTTTTTTTGGACAACATGCACTAAACATTAAACCAAAATGGTTTTAACTCAGTTTTCAAACACTGACAAAAGGGCTACAAACGTGAATTGAAAAATTGAATTTGCAATGGTAATTGGTTAATGCTGAATAAGCGTTCACAGCATTGCTGCTTAGCTAAACACAACGTATGGACTTAAAGAGTACTGTAAACGCATTAGGTGAGCAGGATGTATCTGATACAGCATGTCTGACTCACTCCTTTCAGCTTTCTAGTCACTACACTACGCTCAAACACCTCACCAAGTGTTGATGTTTTTTTTTAAACATGCAGTCATATAAAACAAAAAAACACAATGTTTAAAAAGATTTCAGCATGACGACATTTGAAAACTACACGCTAGGATTAAAAATGACACTCCTGACAAACTGCCGTACCCGTGAAGAAAAAAACCCAAGAGCTACAGATGTTGTGAAATGTTTGGTTTTCAGCACCATTAATTCTTCTGTCAAATCTAAAATAAGATCACAGGTAAACCATGTTGCAACATCCAAAAAGCAGGGGGAAAATGAAAAGTCACACATAAGTAAATAGGTTAATTGGGATCCCAATTTCCCACATGTTGTATTTTTTAAATGCATAACATCCATCTCAATGGCCACCGCTCGGTAAATTCAAAAAGATGTCACGTATAAAAATGAATCCAGCTTAGCATTAACACAGCTGAACAATTTGGACACCTACATTAACTTAATTATCAGGTTTTGAAGTATTAGAAGAGAAATAAGACATGCTACATAACCAACATGATGAATAACAGTCATACTTTGTGTGTCGCGCTTAAGACAACAGTGAATATGATCACATCATAGTGCAAATAATTCTCAGTGGTTGTTTTAAACTTCTTCTAGAGCCAAATGGCAGGGTTTTATCAAGTATACTTTTAGTAAGTAACAGGTAAATAATGGCTATTTGATGCATTTTCTAATTGACAACACCATCAACCAGCCACTATTTGGTTTGTTAGAAATACAACCCAGCCATCGAGTTATTGAAAGAGAATAAGACAAATCCTAAGAATGGTTCGCATATTTTACCTGACCCAGTTAAACACATCTCAAACCATCCCAAACAGACTTAAATGACGGTTTGAAGACATCTGCAGTAGCATTTCTGACTTTGAGAACTGACAGCAGTTAAAAAGTAATACTGAACAGGTTAGAGGCTGCACAGTGTCTGCAGATTCTCCGTAGATGTTGCTGGACAATGTGAGGTAGAGGATCACACAAGCAGATTGACAGAATTGTTGTATTTGTGACAGGGAGAAAAGACAAAAACAGTGTTTACACTTCGCCAAAGTTGGTGTGGCCTGTCTCCTTGGCATGCTCCCGAGCTTCCTTTTGTCCCACCAGGCCGGTCTGGCACACCATGCAGCGCAACGCAAACCGGTTAACGTCCGTGAATTGCCGCTTGCGGCGAGCCTCGTCCGCCAGCTCGAGGGCCTGCGCCAGGATTACGTCGTCGGTGGTTGAGAAGATCGTACGGGGCGGTGCGTCAGAGCCGGGCGTTTCTTTCTGAAGCGGGTCGTAGTGGATGCCGTCGTAGATGAGCAGCACGCGTTTGTGGTAGCCAGCGTCCTCCCCAAACCGATCCACTCGGACCGTCTGAGTGTCCACCACACAGATCTCACATTGGTAAAACTTGGACAGGATAGACACCTCGATGGCTCCCCCCCAGGTGTCGTCACGTCTGATCCAAGAGCAGTACTCCTCGTTGGTCTTTCCCAGCACCGCTTCTGAGTAAGCTGCGGGATCGCTCGACACAATCTGGGCGATGAGGCCTCGCATCTCAGGGGCACAAGCAGGGTCGTACACTCCGCCTTCCACCACATAATACACACTGGTGAAGAGGCAGGAGTTGTCAGCTGGGACCACTCGGCGTGCCAGCATGGGAGATGCTTCCAGGCGTGGTACTTTGGTCACAGTGGGGTGATCCTGAGGAGGCTTTGGCTTGTTTTTGTCTTCCTCAACGATGAGTGTGTCTCCTGTAAAGGTCAGACTTTGGTAAGAAGAGATTGAGAGGGGGAAAACTATCTATCTTGTGTACAGCTATCCAGTTGTTAAGTAAATGTTGAGTTGAGGGTCAGTACACCTAAAATGTATAACCGAGGTTCACCAAGTTTTGAGATTCTTCTGCCACTCCAATACAACAGAATTTCATCGGGGTTCCTCAAAGCATTAAAGAATAAAGTTCAAAATATTCAACAGCAACTTTTCTCTACAGAAACTGTGTCCCAGTTATTCACAGAACACCGACCATAGTATTTTATTTTCTAAAACATAAGTGTAATGACAGGATTAACATTTAAGTAGGTCTTGAAAATGTGTAATGTAAAATAAATAGTCAGAGAAATGTGTTATTTGTCTGCACGTTTTGGATGTTTGGACAACATACCGGATTTGATGGGGTAGTCTTTGAGGTGAGCGTCTCCATTTTTAAGATCAAGGCTGGAGGGGGGATAACCAACCATAATTTTCTGCACATCACAGGGGATACCCGTCAGCTCCTCCACCTTGCTCTTGAGCTCTTGCACACAGGACTGATGAGTCAAGCCCTGCATTATGTGGCTCCCATTTTTGGTTTTACAGCGAAGCCGCAACATCCTACCTGGAAAAAACATGGGACAATCTCTCAGTAATGCTGCAGTTAGTTGGAATGAACTCTGCTCATCCACGGACGCAATTGTTGTCAATACATTGTAATAGCTATCAAGGGGACACTTTCTGGACATAATAAATAATAATCAACTTTTCCATTCGTTTTTTTCAAGACTATAAAAGCCTAACTGGAATATCAAAATATGTTCATACCCCGACATAATTGGATTCAATCGTTCTGCTCTTTCTGCTGCTAATGCATAAATGTACTTATGTACCGTTGTCATTAAATTCAAATACATTTTAAGAACAAGGTAATCTTCAGTACAACCCTTACATTATTTACTGTTGTCATTTTGGTGAGTCTTGAATGCAGAAAATTACACTTGCCGTTCTAATGATGACACGTTAAAAAATAATTAAAAGGCCTGTCAAGGAATACTATTGGTAAAACAAAAAATTACCTTTTTATTTAGAAATTGATATAAAACTAATTGTCATTTCAAAGTAGATATGGGCTGTGTTGAAATGCTAATAATGGCTGAAATGAGCGCAAATTGTAGATGGTCTGTGTATGGCTGTAAGTATAGTTTTCTCATATCTGTGGCACATTTTAGTTTTCCAAATTGATTTTCAAAGTACTATTTCAAGAATGGGCTACAGAAAGGTTAGGCAATCAGTTACTGCTTACCAAAAGTAAAAAAGGCAGTATATCATTTAAAATGACTGAATATATTCAAATGTCAACCTCGACTGAGGAGTGACCTTTGTTGAGAAAGGCTTTAAACAAACTAAGGTAGGGCTCCCTGACCTGAAAATAAATAGAAACCAGACAAGAAAGCAGTCTACAATATCTGGTTGCCATCATCAGCAACACCGGGGCCCCGCAGGGGACTGTCCTCTCTCCATCTACACCACAGACTTCAACTACCACACAGAGTCCTGCCATATTCAGAAGTTTTCTGATGACTGTGCTGTGGTTGGCTGTATCAGCGAGGGTAGCGAGGCTGAGGACAGAGTTGTGGGGGGGGGCACTTTGTCACATCTACAGCTCAACCTGACAAAAACGAAGGAGCTGGTTGTGGATCTAAGGAGGGATATGGCACAAGTGAGCCCTGTTTCCATCCAAGGTGTCAGTGTGGACATTGTGGAGGACTACAAATACCTGGGAGTGCACTTAGATAATAAACTGGACTGGGACAAGAACACTCAAGCCCTCTACAGGAAGGGCCAAAGAGTCTATTTTCTGAGGAGGCTGAGGTCCTTCCACATCTGCAGGACGATGCTGAGGATGTTTTATGAGTCTGCGTGTCCAGTGCTATCCTGTTTGCGTTGCATGCTGGGGCAGCAGGCTGAGGGTAGCGGATGCTAACAGACTCAACAAACTGATTCACAAGGCCAGTGACGTTGGGGGGGGGAACTGGACTCTCTGTTGGTGGTGTGCTGTCTTGGACAATGTCTCCCACCCACACCATTTCTTGCTGCTCAAACACAGGAGCACTTTCAGTGAAAGACTCATTCTCCCAAAATGCACCACAGAAAGTCATTCCTGCCTGTGGCCATCAAACTTTAGAACTCCTCCCTTTAAGTGTCTGACTCTGACACACACACACACACACACACACACACAGTGAGTTTGAAACTGGACAATATGATCTGTTTTGTGCAATAACACAGGCTAAAAATTTGTGAAATCCTCTGCAGCTATTATTTATTCATTATTACTGTTCACCATTACAACTCCTCAATTATGTAAATACTGTATCATAAAAAATCCTTTAACTATGTAAATACCGTACATGCCAACACTCCTTATATTTGTCTTTATTTACATTTCTACTCTGATATTTATATACTGCAACTGTAACTGGGTGTTAAGGGACATTGCATCTTTTAAACATGATTTTACGTCATGTTTTTTACGTACGTGATTTTTGCGTAATATCCCCCAAGACGTTGTCTGCTTGAGTTGGTGATTAAATGGACTTCATCAACGTGTTTTGAGGTGGCTCTTTAACGTTAGCCAAGTTAGCTCGCTTGCTAAATTGTATTTGTTAGCCTAACTTACGCAACACAGAAAAGAAGCAGGACGTCGGATACCGTACATTATGCTGGCCGTTGTGTAACAACTGCTTTCTAAATGGAACCGAAATGACAATTAAAAGTGCTGATGAGCAGCAGCAAAAACACATGACAGCGACATTGCTTTGTTTTATTTTCTTTGTTCGGTCAGTTGACGACTCGGTGGAAACTCAACAGCAAGACCAACAGATATTGGGCTAGCTAAGCTAGGAACTCGCTGCCAAACGAGAAACAAGCTGCATTATGTGGAGCCTCTTGTCATATAACGTTAACTCGACAATAAGCCAAAGCGTTTGTAGCATTTATCCTTAACACGTATGAAAAAAACATACTTGCCCCGATACCGTTATGAACGGAACTTAACGTTAGCTAGCTACATCATGTATCATCTGCTAACGTTAGCATGCTAACTTGCGAATTAACTTAACATTAAGTGGACTGTTTTACAAGCGTTTTGCATGCAGGTAGCTAAACCATGGTAAATTATGTAACCTGCCAATTAGCATGTAAATAAAGTGACATGACAACGAGTGGTATATAGTATTCTTACCTGCTGTTGACTGCTGCTCTAACGTTACCTCAAACAATAACCATTCAGCAGTGAGAGACTGCTGTGTAGAACGTCTACGTCAGTCTGCGTCGGTATGACGCCATGACGTTCTCTGTCTGATAACCGGTGACCCACAAAAGAAAACCACGGCTTGTAACCACCGTTCTGCTTGAAACCTGCTTGCAACCGGTTTGTAACATACGATTAATTCAACAGGAAACGTTCTAACGTTGGCAGAATGGGGTTTTCTTTACTAACTGCTCATGGTGATCCAACAAGTCCAAACAAAACAGCTGCAGGTCACAGAGTTGACTTCAAAACTTATCTCAAAATGGAGAGTAGGCTAGAGAGGACATCTACTGTAAATTAGTTGTACTTTTGTAAGTGGCAAAACGTATTAATATATGCAAGATATGGTATATTCGACAAATCCATATTCTATAACCTTTTTTTATGACACACTGTATGACTTTACATTTTTGTGGCATGCATCCTACTATGACTTTGTAACCCTTGTGTTGTCTGTCAGGTCACAGCGACAATAAACCCACTATTATACATTATCTTAATGCAGTGTAACTGTAGCATGTAAATAATGCACAATAAATGCAAACTTGATGAAGGGCGTTCATCAGTCTCTATTATATCAAATCAACAGCCAGGTGTAACCTAGGTAACAGTGGAGAACACAAACAACAACATCACTAGTGCACTTACTTTAAATGTGTCAGAACTACAGACAAACACAACAACAACAGGCTTAATGAACTGACTACATCAGTTAAAAGACTTACAGTTCTCAAGGACACTTACACAGACACATACACACAGACACACACACACAC
>NC_045736.1:31080019-31081122 GCF_008692095.1 Etheostoma spectabile
ACACACACACACACACACACAGACACAGACACCCCCCTCCCCCCCTTTCCTGTCAACCTCTGTGGTTTTAGACTGGTGTAAAGAACATTGATTACTGGATAGAGAGCTGATGTTGCAACATTTCCTCCGATGAGAAGATAAAGACGTCATGGTTATATATATTATATAAATATATATATATATATTATGGTATATGACTGACTTCCCTCAGCTTAAAAACGCATCGGAGCAGAATGGCTGCAGTCACAGAGCTCTCCTTCCTGCTGGTTGCTCTCATCAACAACATCCATGCAGGAGAACACATCACCATCCAAAAGGAAAGGTTCTCTTCCACCTTCACCCCCCCCCCGAGGACACCGACATCCAGGAGGAAGGAGACGATTACACCTTCAACCCCCCTGAGAACACCACCTGGTGCCTGATCTCCAGATCTGTTGGTGAGGAGAAGCTGGTCCTGTGGAACACCTCTGACCTCCGGTCCAACCAGTCCTCAGTTCCTGAACACCTGAAACAACGACTGCTCAGTGATGTGGATGCTTCTTACACCATCCTCCACCTGACCCAGTCAGACTCCGGCCCGTACCGAGAGGAGTGCTGGACCGAGGGCGACGTAACCCATGACAACAACATCACTATCACTGTTTGTAGTTCAGTAGATCAGAGATATATCACAGCGAGACCTGGAGGAACAGTGGACGTGCCATGTAAGGGGGCAGCTGGTAATCTGGACGTCCAGTGGCTCAAACAGGACTCTAGATATGAAACATGGAGCAGAGTTTTTGGGGACAAGACATCAGTGACGGACAATGTTAGAGGAAGATACCAAGTGGTGACAAACACGTCAGCTCTTCGTGTTTCCAACGCCACGGCAGCAGACTTTATACGGTACAGATGTGTGGTGATGGACCAACAGCACTGTGTTAGCAGTGTGACTGTAGAGCTGAGACTACTTTCTGAGATAATCTACAGGTCAGTGGGAGAGACCACCGTGTTGCCGTGCACCATCACTGACTCCACTGATGAACAGCCACTTTGGTCCAATCAGATCTCCCCTGTCCTAGGACTACTAAACCAGACTGATCCTTCAGTAGACCAGAACTACT
>NC_045736.1:31081132-31091719 GCF_008692095.1 Etheostoma spectabile
GTTTTCATCTCTAATGTTAAACCACTCAGGTCAGTACTCCTGTAAAGCCTCTTGGAGAAAGCAACAGTACACACTGGTGGTGTGCCCCAAATTTGGCCCCCCCGCTGTAGAGCTCTTCTCAGAGGGAGATGAAGTCCCACTCAGATGCACAGATGTGGGGTGAGGTAGGTGGCATGTTTGGTTTATCAAGTCCCACCGAACAGAGGGAAGAGTCTTTAGTGTATCGTATGATCAGAGCATAAGCAGAGTGAACATGTACCCTAACGGTACCCTGGTTATCTCTGATATCTCAGTGGGAGATGCAGGGGAGTACTGGTGTGTAGTTTATGACCTCTTTAATAATCAGTGTGTGTCAAGAGAAAGGAGTGTGTTAGTGTACATGGAGCCCTTTGGGATCTACTCCACCTTCTTCAAAGTGCGATGCTCAGTGCTCAGCGTCCTGCTGCTGATGCTCTGTGCTGCTGTAGTCGCTGTGAACCAGAGGAGCTCACACACACACTTAATATGCACATGATCACACACACACACACACACACACACACACACACACACACACACACACCATAAAATGCACATGATCATTCATCATTTGCTTTAACACAGCCTGCTACACACTGGCTGCACAAACAAGGGACGGGGCACATTCATGCAGGCAGAGAGCAAGAAAGAGAGAGCAAGAAAGAGAGAGAGAGAGAGAGAGAGAGAGAGAGAGAGCAAGAAAGAGAGAGAGCAAGAGAGAGAGAGAAAGAGAGAGCAAGAAAGAGAGAGAGCGAGAGAGAGAGAGAAAGAGAGAGAGCAAGAAAGAGAGAGAGCAAGAGAGAAAGAGAGAGAGAGAGAGAGAGAAAGAGACAGAGACACAACAAACAGAAATGATGGGAAATTAGAAATTATGGGACATAAATACCCAATGATTATTATTATAATAATATAGTAATATTATTATATTAATACAATAATAATTGTATTATTATAATAATATAAAATAAGTTTTCATTATGTTAGAAGGTAGCCTTTGATCCTGTCAGGCTTAACCTCTGCATTATTATGTTGTGTGTATGTAGATGATATTATATTGTGTGTATATATATATGCAGTATATATGTGATATTATATTGTATATATATTGAGTTAGTTGATCTTATCTTGATGTTGTTGTGTGATCATAGGGATCACTGCTTCAAGGGGGGGTGCAGACATTGGTTTAATAGTTTAACATGTTGGGAAGTCACCCGAGAGTTTTATTATAAATATATTCATGTGTGTGTGTTCCAGACGAATTTTAAATCTTGATGTTATGGAATGTTGTATATTATATATGAAGGAATAGCAATTGTCTTTAATGCATTAATAATAGTTGTATCTTGCAGTGTTGTCAGTGTTATAAACATGTTATTAACGTGTTATTATGTCTTGGTCTACTGCATATCTATAATCTATCGTCTGGATAATAAACATTATTAATAATGATTGTGATTTATGATGCATTATGAGAAGCGACATATCTCCGGGTGTGTAAAATGTTTCTGATTTTAACTTTCAGTGAGCAAAGTGGATTTCTAGAGACATTAAAACACATTAATGTGACCAAAGGACTAAATAAAAGAACATTACAATGGAAATATAATAATTTCTTTATAATAATATAATACAATCTGACCAAAGGGCTGAATAAAAGAACATTAAAATTGAAATATCAATAACACCAACACCAACCCCAGGAGGATAAACATGATGAGATCAGATGGAGAGATTAGAGAACTAACATGGGTATTATATATATACAGTGGTGTGAAAAAGTGTTTGCCCCCTTCCTCATTTCCTGTTCCTTTGCATGTTTGTCACACTTAAGTGTTTCGGAACATCAAACCAATTTAAACAATAGTCAAGGACAACACAGAAACACAAAATGCAATTTGTAAATGAAGTGTTTTATTATTAAAGGTGAAAAAAAATCCAAACCATCATGGCCCTGTGTGAAAAAGTGATTGCCCCCCCTTGTTAAAACATACTATAACTGGTGGTTGTCCACCCCTGAGTTCAATTTCTCTAGCCACACCCAGGCCTGATTATTGCCACACCTGTTCACAATCAAGGCGTCACTTAAATAGGAGCTGCTTGACACAGTAAGGTCCACCAGAAGATCCTTTAAACTCCTTAATAATGAAGGTCCCGTCCGATGATAGGTATATTTTGTGTATCTATTTTATTTTATCTCTCTCCCAGCTGGTCTGGAACTCTACCCCCCCCCCCCCCCCCCCCCCCTTCATATTACTTTGGTTTATGGTATGAGTGTGATGTCATATGTTGTGTTTTTTTCTTCCTCTTGCCTGATCTGTGTTATGTTTGAATGCCATGTGATGTGATCTTTATACTGCACCTAATTTCCCTATGGGGACAATAAACATGAGCTAACTAACTAAAAGCTACACATCATGCCGAGACCAAAGAAATTCAGGAACAATTGAGAAAGAAAGTAATTGAGATCTATCAGTCTGGAAAGGGTTTAAAGCCATTTCCAAAGCTTTTGGAATCCAGCGAACCACAGTGAGAGCCATTATCCACAATGGCGAAGACATGGAACAGTGGTGAACCTTCCAGGAGTGGCCGGCCGCCAAAATTACCCCAAGAGCGCAGCGACGACTCATCCAAGAGGTCACAAAAGACCCCACAACAACGTCCAAAGAACTGCAGCCTCACTTGCCTCAGTTAAGGTCAGCGTTCATGCCTCCACCTCAGGAAAAGACTGGGCAAAAATGGCCTGCATGGCAGAGTTCCAAGGAAAAACCACTGCTGAGCAAAAAGAACATCAAAGCTCGTCTCAATTTCTCCACAACACATCTTGATGATCCCCAAGACTTTTGGGACAACATTCTGTGGACCGATGAGACAAAAGTGGAACTCTTGGGAAGGTGTGTGTCCAAGTATATCTGCGTAGAAGGAACACTGCATTTCATAAAAAGAACATTATACCAACAGTAAATATGGTGGTGGTAGTGTGGTGGCTGGGGCTGTTTTGCTGCTTCAGGACCTGGAAGACTTGCCGTGATAAAAGGAACTATGAATTCTGCTGTCTACCAAGAGATCCTGAAGGAAATGTCCGACCATCTGTTCGTGTACTCAAGCTGAAACGAACTTGGGTTCTGCAGCAGGACAATGATCCTAAACACACCAGCAAGTCCACCACCGAATGGCTGAAGAAAACAAAATGAAGACTTTGGAGTGGCCTAGCCAAGTCCTGACCTGAATCCTATTGAGATGTTGTGGTATGACCTTAAAAAGGCCGTTCTGCTCGAAAACCCTCTAATGTAACTGAATTAGGACAATTCTGCAAAGATGAGTGGGCCAAATTCCTCCAGGACGCTGTAAAAGCCTCATTGCACGTTATCGCAAACGCTTGGTTGCAGTTGTTGCTGCTAAGGGTGGCCAACCAGTTATTAGGTTAGGGGGCAATCACTTTTTCACACAGGGCCATGATGGTTTGGATTTTTTTTCACCTTTAATATAAACACCTTCAATTACAAATTGCATTTTGTGTTTACTTGTGTTGTCCTTGACTATTGTTTAAATTGGTTTGATGTTCCGAAACACTCATTCCAGCTGTAAATCTTGCTCACAATACTTGTTATCTATATTTTTATATTCATAGGACAAACCCATCTGTAAAATTCTGTTTATATATATTATTCATTTCCATATTTATTCACTTATGGAACCATTGTATATATCCTGCACTTACTGCTATTGCACTTCTGGTTAGACCCAAACTGCATTTCGTTGCCTTGTACCTGTGTAATGACAATAAAATTGAATCTAATCTAATCTAATCTAATCTAATTTTAGCTATAGTCTGCTGTGGTCTAAGGTGTCCTCTGGTGGTGCAGAGTGGATGTGCAGCTGCTGTAACACTGCTGCAACACACAGATTTGTCGCTTTGGCATTGAGAGAGATTATCCTTCAGTATATCTGGATCATTCTGACTCATTACTCTGTGTGTGTGTGTGTGTGTGTGTGTGTGTGTGTGTGTGTGTGTGTGTGTGTATGTGTCCCTCACTATCCACCTGTGGCCTGTGATGTCATATGATAACACACACTGTGAGAAAAAGAAAGAGGCTGAATATGAAATAGTCTGAATCGTTGTTGAGGCCATCAAAGAGATAGAGATGGAGAGAGAGAGATGGTTCATCGTTAAGTCTCTCGCCTGTTGTTGATGTATGATATGATAATAAAGGATACATCATATATATATGATATCTTAACTTTGACCTCAATCCTGGAGAAAAAAATGGACCCAATCCATTTACTACTTATTATTTCTGTTCTTATTAATATTGTAAGCATGAAAGTACAGTTCTCAGGATAAATCACAATCATGAGATCTTAAATCAAATGTTTTTTTTCATTTGGATCAGGCATACATTTTAGTTTATTTAAGTTTTACTTTTCCTGTTTAGGAATACATGAAGCAAGGCAAGCTCATTGATGTGGCACCTTCAAATACATAGTGCTTTACTAAAAAGACAACAAAATACCAAAGACTGATTAAAAGCTGTGGAAAAGTCTTTAGAAAAGTCTAAGTCTTTAGTTTTAAAAATTGCTGCATAACTTTATTGCTACATGACTTAATTCCAGCAGTGGGCGGTGTAATGGTTAAAAGCCGTTTCACAGTCCCTGCAGTAGTGCATTCTTTCATGATATTCTTCACCAAATACCTCAATGTCACTATTGCGACAACATTTTAGTGCTGACTATTGGTGCTATTAAAAAGAGTTTTTATTTTTCTAATAAAATTAGATAAATAATCATCAGTAATGTGGATTGAACCCTTGTATTGTCTTCACTTTCGGGACCCTCTCGTCAAACTAACCCGTGACTTATTTGGGGTTTTAAAAACAATTCTGAAATCAAGAACTAGAACCCAATTAAAAAGGGAAGTGGGGTTATAAGAAAGAGAACACGAAAGAGAGAGAGCAAGAGAGAGAAAAAGAGAGAGAGAGAGAGAGAGAGAGAGAGAGAGAAATGATTGGAAATTAGAAATTATGGGACATAAATACCTTTTATTTAAAGGTTATAATTTATGTTAAAAATCCACTATGTGATTTTTCTTATCTTAGAAAAAAACATAAGTGGTCATCTCCAGAATACTATTCTGAATTAAGTCAGGACTACACGTTTATCACAGAAAATAAGGTAAGGCCGTTGATTTTCAGGTAGAAAAAATTTAACTTTTCTTCTTGTAAAAATTTTAAATGGGTCAATTTGACCTGAATACCAAACAAGGGTTAATAACTAAGTGGGTAAAGGCCTAGAACAGCCTCAACAGTCTGGTAAATTAAGAAAATGACATCAATTTACTGTAGTATATCCTTAAAAACCAGGAAATGACAACACTTACCATATTAGGATATTACTATATGCAAAATATCTTGTCTCGTATCATGATATTGATATAATATTGACATATTGCCCAGCCCTCCCCTGCAGATCTAAGAGACCTGCATTTAGTCGCAGTTTCTGTTTGCACTGTACACTGTAACAAATTTCTGTAATTTCTACAGCTAAATTTTACAGTAAAGAATGTTTATGTCATTTTACAATGTTTAGCTGTATATTGCAAGCATTATGGGGTGAAAACACTATTACAGTAGTTGACAGCTTTTTTTTCCATAAGAAATTACAGGATATTGTTGCTTGACTGTAAATGGTGCAGTATAGGTACAGTATTTACTGTTGAAGCGTTGCGACGAGGCATGCTTTACACAAGACCATTTGATGGCGGATTGCTGAGAGCCACATTGCCACTCCACTCAGCCACAATATGTAAGTAGGCCTATACTATATAAATACACATAATTACATTGTGGTTAATTGTTATGCTGTTGAAATAAACTAAGTTGACCGTGTTTCAGTCTAGTGCAGGCCCTACATAAGTTCTTATAGCTAGCTAACATTAGCTGGAGACTTTTCAGAAGGAATTTTGAACAAGCAATCCCAGGCGAAGCACTTTAATGCTAAGGTTAAGGAAAGTATAGTGGGTGTAATGTAGCGTTAACGGTTAACCCTTTTATATTATTTTAACAACTAAGCGTAGTAGTCTGTGTTGTAACGTCAATGTAACGTCACGCAGGCATGCAGCAGATAGCTAACGCTACCGGACGGTCAGGCGCCCCGGAGTCGGGGTCGTGGTAAGAACGTTAGCCTAACGTCACAGTGTTTTATTTAGCTATATTGACGTCTGACTGTACATTCTTCACCCTTATAGTTACACTAGCAAACTGAAGTCAACGAGTGGAAAAAAAAAAATAGCTAGCTTACCGTATGCATTAGCCACTCGCCTCAGATCACGGGCAGCACGGCCATAACGTGATACAAAGTCCCGTAGTTAGAAAAAATTGCTTATTGAAGCGAAAGCCATCTAATATATTGTTCGATTTAACAGGTAATGTATAAATTAAATAACGTTTGACTTGCACGACCCCTGAAATGACCTTTTAATTTCGGTTGATATTACTTTAACAAATCTCTATGAACTAAGTTAGAGTCCGACATTAGGATGGCCCCGTTTAAAACATTCGTCATTATTGTTAATGATAGCTGTGTGAAAAAGGCTCGGCTATTTCTAGGGACC
This sequence comes from Etheostoma spectabile, assembly GCF_008692095.1. Classification (NCBI taxonomy): domain Eukaryota; kingdom Metazoa; phylum Chordata; class Actinopteri; order Perciformes; family Percidae; genus Etheostoma; species Etheostoma spectabile. The sequence continues at coordinate 31,087,758 of NC_045736.1, forward strand.
CTGACCTCTAACTAAAGAAATTCGAATGAAAACGGGATGTGAGGCACCCAGGAGTCTTCCCTTAACAGACATGGCCACTTTGGAAATCAGATGCAGTTATTTCATGCAGTGCACACGTTATTCACCTGTAAAAAAGGGTGTATTTAAATATTTCAGCAGAGTGGGGCCCAAACGCCTTGGGGGTGCATGAATTTAGTCTAACTAGAAAACGAGACTGTTGTGGACTCTTAAATGTGTGATGAATTCTTAAATCTTGTCAACGTTTTTGGAACAATGAAATAATTCTTTCTACAGTGTATCTCAAGTCTTGGGGGCTCAATGTGGTATTTGGTGGTAACTTGACAATCTTTTTTATCAATCTGAGTGGTCAATAATGGCTAAATTTAACATCAAATCTGTGTAAGAAATTATATCAACCCAAACATAGCTGTAACAATTTATTTAGAAGAAAAACGGCCATGGCAATATATGATGGCCATGTGGGTGTATAAGGGTTATACACTCTCAATAGGCGCCTAAACACTGTTATTACAGATGTATAATTGTATATTCCAACATAACGCGTGTTTTCAACTTTTGTAGTTTAGCCTAGCCACAGGGAGGAGAAACATCCTGAACAGAGCGCCATCGCTGCACAGTGATCAACATACATGGCTGAAGAATTTTTCAGGTAAAAACATTAATGCGAATATGCCTGAATGTGTAATGTTCTGTGGCATTTCTAAATGTGACAGTTGGGTGGTGGGTAGTGAAGCACTAGTCTTGGGTTGTTTATATAATTAATGGCCATAATGGTTAGTTAATTAAAGCTGTGTGTGTTTCTGTTTGGTGTTTCTTTTGTTTTTTTATGTTTAGGGAATTTCTAAGCAACCGTTTGGTGCTGGCATCGGGGGTCAGTGGGTTGTGCCTCACATCCTAACTTCGTGGCTGGGATGGCAGCTTTGTTTTCGAGCACTACATCTTAATCTGGTGTTACCGGAGCAAGCATCTTGCACACTAAAATTCATTCCAGGTAACTATGTACTTGTGTGAATTAGTAGTGAATGAGTTGATATTATTTTGTAGAGTTAGTTATTATGAGTAACGAGATTTATTTTGCTTTAAGTGTACTTACAGTAAATCCCTTATTAATGATTTTTGAGTTATAAAAGGGTAAGTTAGCAGTGTTATTTACCTAAATGCTTAAATCATTGCAGAACCAATTCATTTTTACTAATTACATTCATTCTGAGAGCTGTTAAACTGTTTTGTTGTTTTTTAAACATGACAATAAAGACCTATTTGATTATACATTTTGAAAAGTAGTTCTGCCTTGAGGTAACTGGGGAATTTAGGCGATAAACTAAACTGTTCTTTTTTATCGGTGCATTTACAAGAAATCTAGATGAAAGTTCATTTTACAGTTACGCATACTTTTCTATGCCCCCTACCCGACCTTCCCCACTATGGCTCAAAGCAAACATACAAAAAGGATCTTTATGCATACACACCCGCATGCATATACACATTACACACCCACATACAGATTTGCACAGCCGGATGTATTGCATTTGTAGAGCAGTTAGGCACTTTTTCATGAAGTTATTTGTGTGGATTTGTGATTTCGAGCTTATTGTACTGAACCTTCAAGTGGAACACAGACAACAAAGTGTTGAGCCAAAAACATGAGAACACATCAGGGAAAGAGAGGACTGCAGATAACCCTGTGCGTTCCTCTCTACTCAAGGGAGGTAGGGGAGAGGTAGACGTCAACAAATGACAAAAAGTAACACAGATGGTTCCTCGAAATGCTCTCCAAGAATCAGTTCACATAATTAAACACGGAGCACACCGAACAGACTTGAGCACCAACCTCGCGGACTGTCCGGACGATTATCGGGTTGTTCTATCATGGTCATTATGAGCTCTAAGAAAAATAGAGTTACCTTCTGAAAACATACAGTATTGTTACACTGTGTTGCATTTTAACAATAAAATGTCATGTTGCATCTCTGATCTTGTTTATTTTCAGTTGAAGAGATCTAAGCAATGGTTTTGAAGTAAAAAGCAGCTGGTCTTATTTAAACACATTACAACAGGCATCAGCAAAGCTGCGAATGTAAAAACTAAATTACTGTATATTTTTCAACACGTATTGTAGTGGAAATATTTACATCTTTTTGCTGGAAACTTGAGTTGCCAGCAAAAAGCGTAAATATTCACAATACAATATGTTGTGTAAAAAACAATTTACAACAACATATGTATTGTGAAGTATTTACAGGTATTACCTGGCAACTCGAGTTGCCAGGTAATAGCTGTAATTTGAATAGAATACAAGATAATGTTGTAAATATAATTACAATAAAATATTCTTTTCCTTAAAAAACAAAAAACATTGCTGTAATTTAGTACAACAAAACCTGTAAAAGAAATACTGTCTTAACTGTAATTATTTTTACAGTTATTAACAGTAACAACAGTAATTTTACAAGATTTTGCTGGCACTTTTGTGCAGGTTTACTGTAAAATCTACAGTCAAATTCGTTACAGTGTACCCATGGATGTAGAGAAAACTGCCACCTAGATACTGATGAAAACTTTAAAATGGGATGATTCTCAGGCAAGTTCTAAAGTATCATAATATATAATCCCTCCGTGCGTGTGTGTTTCGCCCCGCCCCATAGCCTACACCCCGAGGACCATGGGTAATCATAGAGGATGTATATGAGTCACAGTAGATGGGGTGGGTAAGTGTCATGAGAGGATCTTTGTGACGCTAAATCAAATTAAGTCAATTTTATAGGCAAAATTCAATACTACATATGTGATGTACACAACTTTACTGTTCTTGTTCCCTCTCACCTCGCTCAGAGCATCGTTTCTGGGCTCAACGGGCAGCTGATTTTAGAGAAAAAGCTCTAAAGATCCACAGAACGCTACCTGCTCAGCACCAAGACACAAGCTGGTGAACACAGTGGAGCATTTAGGAGCTATGAGCCAGATATTCTATTAGGCTACTCCCCCTGATACTGCAACTCACCACAACTCTTTAGAAAATAATGGCTGTAATTTTCCATAACTTTTGTACAGATTACTCACTTTACCATTTACAAATGGCATGTCGTCATGCCTGGGTTGAGCTGAATGTTCTCCTGCTGTTGCGTAAAAATGTGATGGCGTCATGTGGAGTCATATGTTTACACAGAAAACTCAATCAGGTCATCAAGGTGAGTAAATGTCTTTATCAGGTTGTTCCTGAACCACTTGGCTCTGATCATAGTTTGCTAGTTATCCCAATAGATGAAAATTTTGATCACTTTTGAATAGAATATCTTTGCGTTTTGGAATTGTTGGTCCGATGAAACGAACGATCTCAAGGCGTCGCCTTAGGAAATTGTGATGAGCATTTTGTCTTAGTGACTTTACCTCAAAACATTTTTCAGGTACATAAATTGTACCACATTCTACAGCTGGAAATAAAAGATCACTCTATGTTAAGTCCCACCAACATTACCAACAAAGACAATTGACAAAGACATTGCAGAATACGCTAGAAAGACCAGAGCAGTGCTAGCCTGGCTCCGCCCTCCTACGTACTTATGCTCAATTTTCAAAATTCAAAGGTTTAGTGTGCATAGTGTCCATTGTTCCACACTGAACCTTTTGACAGTTTTTAGGGTCGGTTACTTTCAGTGCACTCACTTTTTGAGTTATCCACACTATATACTAAGTGTAAGTAGGCGGTTTGAGATACATCCAAAGAGTAAAATTCACAGTAGGTACAAGGTGTGTGAAGCTGGATGTCATCAGAGAAAGTTGGTGAGGTTAAGAGGACGTGTGAGAAACATGTGGGTGGGTGTCTGTAAATCTAACAGGTCAACTTTAGTTTCATCAGATCAGATGAAAAACATCGGATTTAATGAAAGACATTGAGCCATCTTTAACTAGTGTGTGTGTGTGTGTGTGTTTGTGTGTGTGTG
>NC_045736.1:31091729-31094229 GCF_008692095.1 Etheostoma spectabile
TGTGTGTGTGTGTCAGTGTCAGTGCATGTACAACATTCAAGAATGAGGAGGACTTTCATGTTTTACATGAACTCAATAGTCTTGTCTTCACAGTTAAGTTACATGTTGGACAGCTTGCTCACACAACCTGTTTCTGGACCAGTTGTATTACATTTGCTTATTCGTTTTCTCAACCTGTTGAACTGTTGGTGAGAACAGTGAGAACACAGAAAAGACACAATTTTGCAACTTTGGATGTCATGTCGTAAGATTTCCCACAAAGAGAGTTCAAGGAGAGGTCGCTCATGGTGATGAACGTGCAGAGAACGATCATCAATCTGCCACTCCCCTCGACTTTACTGAGCTTTTTAATGAGCTTCAGCTCATTGTTTAGCTGTCTAACAGCAATCTTACTGATTTCTTTTCACTTTCACCACTCTAATAGTGCTATTTTTTTAACTTGCAGAAGGCCACTGGAATGTAACCTTGTAATGTAACCAGTCTGATCACAGACGCAGCATTTAAACCTCCAGGAAAAAAGTTACAAATCCCGGATGCAAGACGTAATGTATGTAAATTTGAGATGGGGTTGGGCTTCCCAGGTATTTTGAAATCAGTAAAAAGTCAGTCACCTGTCAGTGAGAGAGCATGCCAGTGTGCGTTTGACTGTCATCACATCGTCACCACCTGTTCTAAGAGGCAAACCATGACTGGAACAATGACAGAGAAAACTAAAGAATCTAGTAAGTACATCAGTCTTTAACAAACCTGTCTGGTTTAAGTTTAGGTTGCTTGCATGCGTTGTATGAATGAAGTCCATAATGTTGTGGGTTGTCTATATTCTTAAAGTTCCACTTTCAGGATCACACCGGATTATGGTTACCTGGTCCTGAGGTCTCTGCAGGGTAAATCCAGACAGCTAGCTAGACTATCTGTCCAATATGAGGACTATGGTGTACCTGGTCCTCAGATCTCTGCAGGGTAAATCCAGACCGCTAGCTAGACTATCTGTCCAATCTGAGGACTATGGTTACCCTGGTCCTCAGATCTCTGCAGGGTAAATGAGCAGCTAGCTAGCTATCTGTCCAATCTGAGGACTATGGTTACCTGGTCCTCAGATCTCTGCAGGGTAAATCCGGACAGCTAGCTAGACTATCTGTCCAATCTGAGGACTATGGTTACCGGTCCTCAGATCTCTGCAGGGTAAATCCGGACCGTAGCTAGACTATCTGTCAATCTGAGGATTAGGTTACCCTGGTCCTCAGATCTCTGCAGGGTAAATTGAGACAGCTAGCTAGATTATCTGTCCAATCCGAGTTTTCTGCCGCGCGACAATTTTACAGCGGAGTTTTACGCAGGAGTTTAGCACCGCCCATGACGATTGTGATTGGTTAAAAGAAAGGACAACAAACTAGAGCACGTTGTCTTCCCATCCGGGAATGCTGTGTACAGTAGCTAGACCCTCCTCTGTTCTGCAGCGTGTGGATAGTCTGGCAAAGTGAGACTATTGCTTGCAAAATGTGATTTGATAAAACAATACACTGTTATGGGTTATGCATATAACTCAATACGGACGCCACATTTTAATGAATGACATCCGTCTCTTTAGCTGCTAGGTTCATCCGCTTGTAACTGCATCTTAACTAAATACTGTTAGCTAAAAACTGGATACTTTCCTGTCATCTCTACATGATCCTTTGTTAATACAGAAATATTGATTTGAAAGTGCAACTTTAAGGTTTAAAACAAGTTGGTTTAAAAGGACCAATGGGAAACTAAACTTTGTCAAGTATTGTCTCATCATTTCGGGTACAGGAGATCTTCCCAATGTTATTTCAGACTTCCTATGTCATGTTTATCAAACTCGTCTCCTATACAATGGGAAACTGAATATATTTCAAGGATTTTATTATAATCAGGAGATTAGTAGCACACACCAGTGTGTGTGAACGTGACATTACCGCGTGCTTTCAACGGTTGACATTTTTCATTGAGAGGGCTAAATGTGGAGGCAGGTTTTTTCTTCTCTCATCTGTCTTTTTGCGTCTTCTTGTCCCATTTTGCCCACATGTGTCACCCCAATTATTCCACGTCAGTTAGATTTTACACTCTGCCAAGCGTGTCTCCTAACCACCCGTCCACCCGGCCCTGCCCTAGTATCTGTCACTATTTCATCACAGTCACCTGTAACATGCTGAGCCAGTTTTTGGACCTGGCAGACAGTCTGTCTCAGATAATCTGTCTTTGAGTCTTTAAACCAACCCATTGATAATGTTTTTTCTATTATACATTTAAAGGAACGTCATTTGCAGGTGGAAAAATTCGGAGCATCCCGGTTCAAACTGGAATGCATTTTTTCAAAAAGTGAATTGTTTTCGTTTAAGATAGGATAGAATCATACCATACGTCTCTGCTGTCCACCAGAGAGGAAAATTGTCCTTAGCTCACAAAAATGTAAAAGCATGACTACAAGTAACATATCCCAAACATAAATAAATAATAGTGTTCATCAATTTTTTAT
>NC_045736.1:31097969-31099468 GCF_008692095.1 Etheostoma spectabile
CTCTCTCTCTCTCTCCCTCTCTCTGTAGATGACTGGGTGTATCTGAAGGATGAGAATGAGATAAACGAGTATGTGATGAACGAACAAGGAATTATCTACAAAGGAACTAACAACTACATTGATTCTTGCAACTGGGACTTTGGACAGGTACACACACACACACACACACACACACACACACACACACTCTGAAACTCATCCTCTCCTGTGAAGCGTTATATGGAAGCAAATTTTGGCTATAAAGATTTTAATCTAAAAAGCAGCTGAATACCTAATAGGTAAATTTAATAACTACTGAATACTTAAAATAGCACTGATTTTATAGCATTGAATAGTTTTTTTAACCATTCATACAAATGGTCTGAAATCCATTTTTTTGAAATTTTCATTAGTCAATTTCAAGTTTTGCCATTTCTAAAACTGTGTACATACTGTATATTTATATTCAGATATCCAATATGTAACCTCCAGGCTTATCTACTCTGCTGCTTAGAGCATGTGATGTATCTTTTAAAGTTTAAATTATATTCCCATTCTCAGTTAAATACCACTGTATTGAAATACGATGTAAGGAGCAACTCCTGTCTCCCTGTCCCCTTCTGTCCAGTTTGAAGACGACATGGTGGACATTTGTTTGAGGATCTTGGACCTCAACCCCAAGTACACGAAAGACCCCGGTGATGATGTCTCAGCTCGCTGTAACCCCATCTACGTCAGCCGCGTGGTCAGCGCCATGGTAGGACATGCTCTCTGTGTCTTTATGTCTCCACGCTGGAGACAGCGGGGACGGAGGGACTATGTTTTCATCCCTTGTTTCTCAGTGCTTACGTTGTCCACCTGTAGATATCTCAGAAACCCTTGGAGGGAATCTCATCAGATTTGAGTCAAACAGGTGGGTCTCTAGCTCACCCAGTAAGAGTGTGCGCCCCATGTAGGCTGAGTCCTTTTCAGCGGCCTGGGTTCCAACCTGCGGCCCTTTGCTGCGTGTCACCCCCCCATCTCTCTCCCACCTTTCCTGTCTATCCACTGTCACTCTAAAATAAAGGGAAAACTGCCCAAAAAATAGTCTTACAAAAGAAAAGATTAGAGACAAACGTCCACTTGGAGTCAAGGATTACATTTGAAAAAAAAACATTGCTGGCCATTACTCAATAATTCCAATGCTAATTATAAAATATCAAATAAATGTCTAATAGGATAAAATTATGAAGTGATTTGATATCCAAATTCAAAGGTGAACTTCACTGTGACGTTATGATATTGTAGCCGTCATTCAACGCCTTTGACTTCAATACAGCAACAGTAAGGGAGACATTTGGTCAAATACTGAATTGGTGACACTAATTTTGAAACTGTGGGGATTGTGTAGCTCTTCTTCACTTTTAACCAACAAATACTCTAAATATGTCATGAACTATTACAAAGAACTACTATAAACTACTGTTTTTTATGTGACTGTTATTGCCACTCTTCATTCTAACCCCAACCGGCCCGTCAGA
>NC_045736.1:31099478-31099596 GCF_008692095.1 Etheostoma spectabile
CAAGAGCCTGGGTCTGTCCCAGGTTTCTTCCCAAAGGGGAGTTTTTCCTCGCCACTGTTTCTTGCTCTGGAGGAAACTACTAGAACTGTTGGGTCCTTGTAAATTATAGAGTGTGGTC
>NC_045736.1:31099611-31101078 GCF_008692095.1 Etheostoma spectabile
TGTAAAGTGTCTTGAGATAACTCCTCTTATGAATTGATACTATAAATAAAATTAAATTGAAAATTAAATTGAAATACCTTTTCATTAAATTCCCTTTAAAGACTTCTACATAGTGCATCGGTTGCATTTTCCATCAATGTCTCAACTGCAACAGCTCCACTGGTTGGCAGAGGCATACACCCGCAATGTGGTAATTCCAGTTGAAAGATGACTTCACAAAGCTTTTATGGCAGCAAAGCATTTATGGGCTGACATTTTGATTGGTGCGTACCAAATTCCAGCAATCTTGTGATGCGGAGTGATACCATTTTTGTGCTGGGGACGGAGTGTTAACTATAATTTTCTTGGATTATGATTAACATTTCATTGTGTAGGCATCTCTAATGTAGCAGCTGGTAAAGTGGAGCTAATTGTGACAACTTGTTGCACTGCCGGCGGGTTTCACTTGTTAAAACACATCATAATCTATTAGTTAATTTATATTTTGTATAATAATCTGACTTTTCAACGTGATTAAAGTTATCACAATATATGTAGAGGAGTAAAAAACACAATGTTTCTCTCCCTGGAGTAGAAGTACAGTATGTACTGTATGTATGAATGTAATTTTTTGGTGAACATGGGAAACCTTTTAAAAATCCTGTTTTGACTATTATTAAATTAGAAACTAATGATTCTTCATAACTTTACACAGACTTGCAAACACGCAGAATGGCTTTTTAGAAAGTGCAAAAATTGTTAATAAAGGGATTCTCACTTTATAATTAACCATCAGACCTACACTTAATAAAATAAAAAAGGTATGAATAAAAAAAAATCATGCCTTTTTTCAATAAGTTTAACTTTGAAATCAAATAGATGTCTGATTGGAGTAGAAACACTTGATGACGTCTTTCAATTTCATTCAGTTCCAAATATTGCCAATTGGCAGAAATACTGTAATAAAGAGCTAAAAGAGAAAATGTAGATATAGCTGAAATATATAAAGACTTGGGAATTGTGTCTTTTGTGACAAAGTCTTCACTAATGTTATTTTGAGGCACAATTCCCATTAAAATAATGAGAATTTCCTTTTTCTTCTTCTTCCAGATCAACTGTGATGATGACCGTGGTGTCCTGCAGGGACGCTGGGGAGGTTCCTTTATAGGCGGGGTCTTACCCTCTCACTGGACCGGCAGTCACGCCATCCTTAAGCGCTGGTTCGTCATCGGCTCCTACCCGGTCAAGTACGGCCAGTGCTGGGTGTACGCCGGTGTGATGTGCTCAGGTAACGCCGGAGGCTATATTTTGGTTTTTAAAAACTAATATCTTTTGTTACATTTACGCCTCACGTACTGTTGGAGCTAAATCCTGCTCCGGTCTCAGGGTTCAGTCAATTAGTAGTCGGAATCTCAGATGTGGATGTGTGAATCCTTTTTATTACGTGGGATATATCCTAGAGACAGAGTTACCTGGATCAAGCTGTCA
>NC_045736.1:31101088-31101356 GCF_008692095.1 Etheostoma spectabile
CTTCCTTTGTCTGGCTCCTCGGCTCTTGCACCCCTGGTCTCATTCACTAAGGGGGGGGGGGTCTCTGGGCCACAGTGGTGGGATGTGTTCGTGTGCTTATTTCGTTATCTTTTCAGTTGGACTGTGACTGAAAGTTTATGACCCTTTCAGGACTTGCAGAGCCAAAGATCAGTTGGGCTGTAAAAGAGGGACTGGAACCAGACTCGGGAAGCATCCCTAACAATCAACTCTGCTTCTGGAATATTTAGGAGAGCTGGATTATAACAGA
>NC_045736.1:31101366-31101844 GCF_008692095.1 Etheostoma spectabile
ACATCTTATGTTATAGAACAGAGTACTTAATGGATGAACAACAAATTTAACGCATGACCAACATGTCTTCATTTCTGTTGAAATAATTAATTTGCCTTTTAGCTTAAATGTATAATGCAAATCACACACAATGTTTGAGCCCATATAACATTTTAAATTCCAACAGTACACACTACTCTGAGCCCTTTAAAAAGAGACATTTGGAAACACTGCTGCCCCCATTTTGGTTTGAAAACTCGGGGGTTGCGTTGTAGTCTAGACGGGCACAAACAAAGACCTGGAAACGACGACTTTTTTACTTTTCAACATTGTTCGTTCTCCAAAGTATTTCCTGTATTCTGTATTTTCAATTTATACATCCATGATTTTCATTTAACATCGGACAAACTGCTTTCTATTTACACCGGCATGCACATGCCCAGTGTACTGTCCCTGACAAAAGTCTTGTTGCTTGTGTGCAAATTGACCTGAAGTGCCG
>NC_045736.1:31101854-31102692 GCF_008692095.1 Etheostoma spectabile
TTTCTAATCAAGATTTATTTATAAGAAATGGCTCATTTTAATCCCAACAACTTTTGTAATAATGTTTCAGAGCAAAACGAAACTGTCAAAAAGTATTCTAATATTCACAGCTTGGTAAGCCCATGGAGTCAATTTTTGCAAAGACATAAGTGTGTCGCCTTGTCATATGAGCTTCACCTGGGCTATAATGGATCAACAGTCTCAGGTGTGTCTAAAAACAACCCCAGACACTAGACCTTCACATCACTCGCAACTAGACCTCTGCAACATGCCTAAGATCTCACCCTGGACTAAAGTTTGGATTATAAGAGGCTGAAGACCAGATCCACTGCTGATGTGGCAGACACCTTCAATGTGTCTCAGCGCCAAGTACAGAGGATAAAAAAAAACTTTTGAAGACACTGGAGACGTTTTTGACAAGCCCAGGTCAGGCAGACCCCGCAAGACAAAGCTCGAGAGGACCGTTTGTGACTCGAAAATCCAAGGCCAGCCCATTTTCCACTGCAGCAGAGCTCCACGAGACCGGTCCCCTGAAGTCCCTGTGTCAACCAGAACAAGTTGTCGGATTCGTCTCGAAATGGGCTCCATGGTTGAATCAGTGCCCAGAAGCCGGCACTAAACAAAAGACAATTGAAAAACCGTGTGGCATGTGCCCAGGCCCAGCTGCTAAAAGGATGGACGCTGGAGAAGTGGAAGAAAGTGGATTTTTCAGCTGAACTTCGTTGAATTACACCACAGTCGCCGCAAATATTGCAGGAGACCTACTGGAGCCCGAATGAGTCCAAGATTCACCCAGAAAACAGTGAAGTTTGGTGGCGGAAAAATCATGGTCTGGGGT
>NC_045736.1:31102717-31107522 GCF_008692095.1 Etheostoma spectabile
GAGATAAACGGTATGTGATGAACGAACAAGGAATTATCTACAAAGGAACTAACAACTACATTGATTCTTGCAACTGGGACTTTGGACAGGTACACACACACACCACACACACACACCACACAACACACACTCTGAAACTTCCTCTCCTGTGAAGCGTATAGGAAGCAAATTTTGGCTATAAGATTTTAATCTAAAAAGCAGCTGAATACTAATAGGTAAATTTAATAACTACTGATACTTAAAATAGCACTGATTTTATCATTGAATAGTTTTTTTAACCATTCATACAAATGGTCTGAAATCCATTTTTTGAAATTTTCATAGTCAATTTCAAGTTTGCCATTTCTAAAACTGTGTACTACTGTATTTATATTCAGATATCCAATATGTAACCTCCAGGCTTATCTACTCTGGCTTAGAGCATGTGATATCTTTTAAAGTTTAATTATATTTCCCATTCTCAGTTAAATACCACTGTATTGAAATACGATGTAAGGAGCAACCTCGTCTCCTGTCCCTTCTGTCCAGTTTGAAGACGACATGGTGGACATTTGTTGAGGGTCTTGGACCTCAACCCAAGTACACGAAAGACCCCGGTGATGATGTTCAGCTCGCTGTAACCCCCATTCACGTCAGCCGCGTGGTCAGCGCCATGGTAGGACATGCTCTGTGTCTTTATGTCTCCACGCTGGAGACAGCGGGGAGGAGGACTATGTTTTCATCCCTTGTTTCTCAGTGCTTACGTTGTCCCTGTAGATATCTCAGAAAACCCTTGGAGGGAATCTCATCAGATTTGAGTCAAAAAAGGTGGGTCTCTAGCCACCCATAAGAGTGTGCGCCCATGTAGGCTGAGTCCTTTTCAGCGGCCTGGGTTCCAACCTGCGGCCCTTGCTGCGTGTCACCCCCCCATCTCTCTCCCCCTTTCCTGTCTATCCACTGTCACTCTAAAATAAAGGGAAAACTGCCCAAAAATAGTCTTACAAAAGAAAAGATTAGAGACAAACGTCCACTTGGAGTCAAGGATTACATTTGAAAAAAAACATTGCTGGCCATTACTCCATAATTCCAATGCTAATTATAAAATCAAATAAATGTCTAATAGGATAAAATTATGAAGTGATTTGATATCCAAATTCAAAGGTGAACTTCACTGTGACGTTATGATATGTAGCCGTCATTCAACGCCTTTGACTTCAATACAGCAACAGTAAGGGAGACATTTGGTCAAATACTGAATTGGTGACACTAATTTTGAAACGTGGGGATTGTGTAGCTCTCTTCACTTTTAACCAACAAATACTCTAAATATGTCATGAACTATTACAAAGAACTACTATAAACTACTGTTTTTTATGTGACTTGTTGCCACTCTTCATTCTAACCCCAACGGCCCGTCAGACACCGCCTACCAAGAGCTGGGTCTGTCCCAGGTTTTTCCCAAAGGGGAGTTTTTCCTCGCCACTGTTCTTGCTCTGGAGGAAACTACTAGAACTGTGGGTCCTTGTAAATTATAGAGTGTGTGTCAGACTACTCTAACTGTAAAGTGTCTTGAGATAACTCCTCTTATGAATTGATACTATAAATAAAATTAAATTGAAAATTAAATTGAAATCACTTTTCATTAAATTCCCTTTAAAGACTTCTACATAGTGCATCGGTTGCATTTCCATCAATGTCTCAACTGCAACAGCTCCATGGTTGGCAGAGGATAACCCGCAATGTGGTAATTCCAGTTGAAAGATGACTTCACAAAGTTTATGGCAGCAAAGCATTATGGGCTGACATTTTGATTGGTGCGTACCAAATTCCAGCAATCTTGTGATGCGGAGTGATACCATTTTTGTGCTGGGGACGGAGTGTTAACTATAATTTTCTGGATTATGATTAACATTTCATTGTGTAGGCATCTCTAATGTAGCAGCTGGTAAAGTGGAGCTAATTGTGACAACTTGTTCACTGCCGGCGGGTTTCACTTGTTAAAACACATATAATCTATTAGTTAATTTTATATTTGTATAATAATCTGACTTTTCAACGTGATTAAAGTTATCACATATATGTAGAGGAGTAAAAAACACAATGTTTCTCTCCCTGGAGTAGAAGTACAGTATGTACTGTATGTATGAATGTAATTTTTTGGTGAACATGGGAACCTTTTAAAAAATCCTGTTTTGACTATTTTAAATTAGAAACTAATGATTCTTCATAACTTTACACAGATGCAAACACGAGAATGGCTTTTAGAAAGTGCAAAAAATGTTAATAAAGGGATTCTCACTTTAAATTAACCATCAGACCTACACTATATAAAATAAAAAAGGTAGAATAAAAAAAAATCATGCCTTTTTTCAATAAGTTTAACTTTGAAATCAAATAGATGTCTGATTGGAGTAGAAAACATGATGACGTCTTTCATTTCATTTCAGTTCCAAATATTGCCAATTGGCAGAAATACTGTAATAAAGAGCTAAAAGAGAAAATGTAGATATAGCTGAAATATAAAGACTTGGGAATTGTGTCTTTTGTGACAAAGTCTTCACTAATGTTATTTGAGGCACAATTCCCATTAAAATAATGAGAATTTCCTTTTTCTTCTTCTTCCGATCAACTGTGATGATGACCGTGGGTGTCCTGCAGGGAGCTGGGGAGGTTCCTTTATAGGCGGGGTCTTCACTCTCACTGGACCGGCAGTCAGCCATCCTTAAGCGCTGGTTCGTCATCGGCTCCTACCGGTCAAGTACGGCCAGTGCTGGGTGTACGCCGGTGTGATGTGCTCAGGTAACGCGGAGGCTATATTTTGGTTTTAAAAACTAATCTCTTTTGTACATTTGCCTCACGTACTGTTGGAGCTAAATCCTGCTCCGTCTCAGGGTTCAGTCAATTAGTAGTGGAATCTCAGAGGGATGTGTGAATCCTTTTTATTACGTGGGATATATCCTAGAGACAGAGTTACTGGATCAAGCTGTCACAGCTCTCCCCTCCTTTGTCTGGCTCCTCGGCTCTTGCACCCCTGGTCTCATTCACTAAGGGGGGGGGGGTCTCTGGGCACAGTGGTGGGATGTGTTCGTGTGCTTATTTCGTATCTTTTCAGTTGGACTGTGACTGAAAGTTATGACCCTTTCAGGACTTGCAGAGCCAAAGATCGTGTGGGCTGTAAAAGAGGGACTGGAACCAGACGGGAAGCATCACAACAAAACTCTGCTTCTGGAATATTGGAGAGCTGGATTATAACAGAATGTACCAGAACATCTTAGTTATAGAACAGAGTACTTAATGGATGAACAACAAATTAACGCATGACCAACATGTCTTCATTTCTGTTGAAATAATTAATTGCCTTTTAGCTTAAATGTATAATGCAAATCACACACAATGTTTGAGCCCATTAACATTTAAATTCCAACAGTACACACTACTCTGAGCCCTTTAAAAAGAGACATTTGGAAACACTGTGCCCCATTTGGTTTGAAAACTCGGGGGTTGCGTTGTAGTCTAGACGGGCACAAACAAAGACCTGGAAACGACGACTTTTTTACTTTTCAACATTGTTCGTTCTCCAAAGTATTTCCTGTATTCTGTATTTTCAATTATACATCCATGATTTTCATTTAACATCGGACAAACTGCTTTCTTTACACCGGCATGCAATGCCCAGTGTACTGTCCCTGACAAAAGTCTTGTTGCTTGTGTGCAAATGACCTGAAGTGCCGCTGAAATATATTCTAATCAAGATTTATTTATAAGAAATGGCTCATTTTAATCCCAACAACTTTTGTAATAATGTTCAGAGCAAACGAAACTGTCAAAAAGTATTTAATATCACAGCTTGGTAAAGCCCATTGAGTCAATTTTTGCAAAGACATAAGTGTTGTCGCCTTGTCATATGAGCTTCACCTGGGACTAATAATGGATCAATCAGGTCTAGGGTGTCTAAAAACAACCCAGTACACTAGACCTTCACATCAACTGCAACTAGACCTCTGCAAACTGAAGATCACCCTGAGACTAAAGTTTGATTATCAAGAGGCTGAAGACCAGATCCACTGCTGATGTGGAGACACCTTCAATGTGTCTCAGCGCCAAGTACAGAGGATAAAAAAAAACTTTGAAGACACTGGAGACGTTTTTGACAAGCCCAGGTCAGGCAGACCCGCAAGACAACTGCTCGAGAGGACCGTTTGTTGACTCGAAAATCCAAGGCCAGCCCATTTTCCACTGCAGCAGAGCTCACGAGACCTGGTCCCCTGAAGTCCCTGTGTCAACCAGAACAGTTTGTCGGTTTGTCTCGAAATGGCTCCATGGTTGAATCAGTGCCCAGAAGCCGGCACTAAACAAAAGACAATGAAAAAACCGTGTGGCATGTGCCAAGGCCCACAGCTGCTAAAAGGATGGACGCTGGAGAAGTGGAAGAAAGTGGATTTTTCAGATGAATCTTCTGTTGAATTACACCACAGTCGCCGCAAATATTGCAGGAGACCTACTGGAGCCCGAATGAGTCCAAGATTCACCCAGAAAACAGTGAAGTTTGGTGGCGGAAAAATCATGGTCTGGGGTTACATCCAGTATGGGGGTGTGCGAGAGATCTGCAGGGTGGGAGGCAACATCAATAGTCTCAAATACCAAGACATCTTAGCTACCTCTTATATTCCCAACCATAAAAGAGGCCAAATTCTCCAGCAGGATGGTGCTCCATCGCTTACTTCCATCTCCACTTCAAAGTTCCTCAAGGCAAAGAAGATCAAGATGGTCCAGGATTGGCCAGCCCAGTCACCAGACATGAACATCATTGAGCATATGTGGGGTAG
>NC_045736.1:31107540-31118912 GCF_008692095.1 Etheostoma spectabile
GAAGACCAAACCAAAGAATATTGATGAACTCTGGGAGGCAGCAGGACTGCTTTCCTAGGTATTCCTGATGACTTCATCAACACATGGTCTGAATCCTTGCCACACCGCATGGGTCCAGTCCTTCAAGCTCATGGAAGTCATACAAGATATTACATTTGGATACTAAAATATGTCAGCAAATTAAATAGTGGTGCTGTGAGATCCAAATGTAATATCTTGTATGACTTAGAGCTTGAAGGACTGGACCCATGCGGTGGGCAAGGATTCAGACCATGTGTTGATGAGTCATCAGGAATACCTAGGAAAGCAGTCCTGCTGCCTCCCAGAGTTCATCAATATTCTTTGGTTTGGTCTTCCATGCTTCCTCTTTCATCCTACCCCCACTATGCTCAATGATGTTCATGTCTGGTGACTGGGCTGGCCAATCCTGGACCATTTGATCTTCTTTGCCTTGGAACTTTGAAGTGGAGATGGAAGTAAGCGATGAGCACCATCCTGCTGGAGAATTTGGCCTCTTTTATGGTTGGGAATATAAGAGGTAGCTAAGATGTCTTGGTATTTGAGACTATTGATGTTGCCTCCCACCCTGCAGATCTCTCGCACACCCCATACTGGATGTAACCCAGACCATGATTTTTCCGCCACCAAACTTCACGTTTTCTGGGTGAATCTTGGACTCATTCGGGCGCCCAGTAGGTCTCCTGCAATATTTGCGGCGACTGTGGTGTAATTCAACAGAAGATTCATCTGAAAAATCCATTTCTTCCACTTCTCCAGCGTCCATCCTTTTAGCAGCTGTGGGCCTTGGCACATGCCACACGGTTTTTCAATTGTCTTTTGTTTAGTGCCGGCTTTGGGCACTGATTCAACATGGGGCCATTCGAGACAGAACCGAAAACTGTTCTGGTTGACACCGGGACTTCAGGGGACCAGGTCTCGTGGAGCTCTGCTGCAGTGGAAAATGGGCTGGCCTTGGATTTTCGAGTCAACAAACGGTCCTCTCGAGCAGTGTCTTGCGGGGGTGCGACCTGGGCTTGTCAAAAAAGTCTCCAGTGTCTTCAAAAGTTTTTTTTTATCCTCTGTACTGGGCGTGAGCACATTGAAGGTGTCTGCCACATCAGCAGGGATTGGTCTTCAGCCTCTTGATAATCCAAACTTTAGTCTCAGGGTGAATCTTAGGCATGTTTGCAGAGGTCTAGTTGCAGTTGATGTGAAGGTCTAGTGTACTGGGGTTGTTTTTAGACACACTGAGACCTGATTGATCCATTATTAGTCCCAGGTGAAGTATATGACAAGGCGACAACACTTATGTCTTTGAAAAATTGACTCATGGGCTTTACCAAGCTGTGAATTTAGAATACTTTTTGACAGTTTCGTTTTGCTCTGAAACATTATTACAAAAGTTGTTGGGATTAAAATGAGCCATTTCTTATAAATAAATCTTGATTAGAAATATATTTCAGCGGCACTTCAGGTCAATTTGCACACAAGCAACAAGACTTTTGTCAGGGACAGTACACTGGGCATGTGCATGCCGGTGTAAATAGAAAGCAGTTTGTCCGATGTAAATGAAAATCATGGATGTATAAATTGAAAATACAGAATACAGGAAATACTTTGGAGAACGAACAATGTTGAAAAGTAAAAAAGTCGTCGTTTCCAGGTCTTTGTTGTGCCCGTCTAGAACTACAACGCAACCCCGAGATTTTCAAACCAAATGGGGCAGCAGTGTTTCCAAATGTCTCTTTTAAAGGGCTCGGTAGTGTGTACTGTTGGAATTTAAAATGTTATATGGGCTCAAACATGTGGTGTGATTTGCATTATACATTTAAGCAAAAGGCAAATTAATTATTTCAACAGAAATGAAGACTGTTGGTCATGCGTTAAATTGTTGTTCATCCATTAAGTACTCTGTTCTAAACATAAGATGTTCTGGTACATTCTGTATAATCCAGCTCCTAAAATTCCAGAAGCAGAGTTGATTGTTAGGGATGCTTCCCGAGTCGGTTCCAGTCCTCTTTTACAGCCCAACTGATCTTTGGCTCTGCAAGTCCTGAAAGGGTCATAAACTTCAGTCACAGTCCAACTGAAAAGATAAACGAATAAGCACACGAACACATCCCACCACTGTGCCCAGAGACCCCCCCCCCCTTAGTGAATGAGACCAGGGGTGCAAGAGCCGAGGAGCCAGACAAAGGAAGGGGAGAGCTGTGACAGCTTGATCCAGGTAACTCTGTCTCTAGGATATATCCCACGTAATAAAAAGGATTCACACATCCACATCTGAGATTCCGACTACTAATTGAGAACCCTGAGAACGGAGCAGGATTTAGCTCCAACAGTACTGAGGCGTAAATGTAACAAAGATGATTAGTTTTTAAAAACCAAAATATAGCTCCGCGTTACCTGAGCACATCAACACGGGTACACCCAGCACTGGCGTACTGACGTCGGAGGGAGGATGACGAACCAGCGCTTAAGGATGGCGTGACTGCCGGTCCAGTGAGAGGGTAAGACCGCCTATAAAGGAACCTCCCCAGCGTCCCTGCAGGACACCACGGTCATCATCACAGTTGATCTGGAAGAAGAAGAAAAAGGAATTCTCATTATTTTAATGGGAATTGTGCCTCAAATAACATTAGTGAAGACTTTGTCCCAAAAGACACAATTCCAAGTCTTTATATTTCAGCTAACTACATTTTCTCTTTAGCTCTTTATTACAGTATTTCTGCCAATTGGCATATTTGGAACTGAATGAAATTGAAAGACGTCATCAGTGTTTCTACTCCAATCAGACATCTATTTGATTTCAAAGTTAAACTTATTGAAAAAAGGCATGATTTTTTTTTATCATACCTTTTTATTTTATTAAGTGTAGGTCTGATGGTTAATTATAAAGTGAGAATCCCTTTATTAACAATTTTTGCACTTTCTAAAAAGCCTTCTGCGTGTTGCAAGTCTGTGTAAAGTATGAAGAATCATTAGTTTCTAATTTAATAATAGTCAAAACAGGATTTTTAAAAGGTTCCCATTGTTCACAAAAAAATTACATTCATACATACAGTACATACGTACTTCTACTCCAGGAGAGAAACATTGTGTTTTTTACTCCTCTACATATATTGTGATAACTTTAATCACGTTGAAAAGTCAGATTATTATACAAATATAAATTAACTAATAGATTATGATGGTGTAACAAGTGAAACCCGCCGGCAGTGCAACAAGTTGTCACAATTAGCTCCACTTTACCAGCTGCTACATTAGATGCCTACACAATGAAGTTAATCATATCCAAGAAAATTATAGTTAAACACTCCGTCCCAGCACAAAAATGGTATCACTCCGCATCAAGATTGCTGGAATTTGGTCGCACCAATCAAAATGTCAGCCCAAAATGCTTTGCTGCCATAAAAGCTTTGTGAAGTCATCTTTCAACTGGAATTACCACATTGCGGGTGTATGCCTCTGCCAACCAGTGGAGCTGTTGCAGTTGAGACATTGATGGAAAATGCAACCGATGCACTATGTAGAAGTCTTTAAAGGGAATTTAATGAAAAGGTATTTCAATTTAATTTTCAATTTAATTTTATTTATAGTATCAATTCATAAGAGGAGTATCTCAAGACACTTTACAGATAGAGTAGGTCTAGACCACACTCTATAATTTACAAGGACCCAACAGTTCTAGTAGTTCCTCCAGAGCAAGAACAGGGGCGAGGAAAAACTCCCCTTTGGGAAGAAACCTGGGACAGACCCAGGCTTTGGTAGGCGGTGTCTGACGGGCCGGTTGGGGTTAGAATGAAGAGTGGCAATAACAGTCACATAAAAAACAGTAGTTTATAGTAGTTCTTTGTAATAGTTCATGACATATTAGAGGATTTGTTGGTTAAAAGTGAAGAAGAGCTACACAATCCCCACAGTTTCAAATTGGTCACCAATTCAGTATTTGACCAATGTCCCCCTACTGTTGCTGTATTGAAGTCAAAGGCGTTGATGACGGCTACAATATCATAACGTCACAGTGAAGTTCACCTTTGAATTTGGATATCAAATCACTTCATAATTTTATCCTATTAGACATTTATTTGATTTTTAATTAGCATTGGAATTATTGAGTAATGGCCAGCAATGTTTTTTTTCAAATGTAATCCTTGACTCCAAGTGGACGTTTGTCTCTAATCTTTTCTTTTGTAAGACTATTTTTTGGGCAGTTTTCCCTTTATTTTAGAGTGACAGTGGATAGACAGGAAAGGTGGGGAGAGATGGGGGGGTGACACGCAGCAAGGGCGCAGGTTGGAACCAGGCGCTGAAAAGGACTCAGCTACATGGGGCGCACACCTATTAGGGTGAGCTAGAGACCCACCTGTTTGACTCAAATCTGATGAGATTCCCTCCAAGGGTTTCTGAGAATCTACAGGTGGAAACGTAAGCACTGAGAAACAAGGGATGAAAACATAGCCCTCCGTCCCCGCTGTCTCCAGCGTGGAGACATAAGAAACAGAGAGCATGCCTACCATGGCGCTGACCACGCGGCTGACGTAGATGGGGTTACAGCGAGCTGAGACATCATCACGGGTCTTTCGTGTACTTGGGGTTGAGGTCCAAGATCCTCAAACAAATTCCACCATGTCGTTTCAAACTGGACAGAAGGGACAGGGAGACAGGAGTTGCTCCTTACATCGTATTCAATACAGTGGTATTTAACTGAGAATGGGAATATATTTAAACTTTAAAAGATACATCACATGCTCTAAGCAGCAGAGTAGAAGCTGGAGGTTACATATTGGATATCTGAATATAAATATACGTATGTACACAGTTTTAGAAATGGCAAAACTTGAAATTGACTAATGAAAATTTCAAAAAATGGATTTCAGACCATTTGTATGAATGGTTAAAAAAACTATTCAATGCTATAAAATCAGTGCTATTTTAAGTATCAGTAGTTATTAAATTTACTATTAGGTATTCACTGCTTTTTAGATTAAAATCTTTATAGCCAAAATTGCTTCCATATAACGCTTCACAGGAGAGGAGAGTTTCAGAGTGTGTGTGTGTGGTGTGTGTGTGTGGTGTGTGTGTGTACCTGTCAAAGTCCCAGTGCAAGAATCAATGTAGTTGTTAGTTCCTTTGTAGATAATTCCTTGTCGTTCAAATACTCGTTTATCTCATTTTCATCCTTCAGATACACCCAGTCATTACGAAGAGGGGAGAGAGAGAGCAGACGAGAGAGAGAGAAGAGAGAGAGAAGAGAGAGAGGAGAGAGAGAGAGGTCATGCAGACAGACAGATGATAGTTTTCAGTTTAGAAGTATCAAAATAAACTCCTGCGTTCAAAATCTTTAGTAAGAAGAGTACGTTTATCAGCTAGATCTACTTAAACATCAAAAGTAGTAGAAAGTATTTGCAGTGGTAACGCAGTACACATTATTCAAGTACTGACTTAAGAACAAATCTGAGGTACTTGTACTTTACTTTTTTCCTTTCCTTTCATGCCACATGCTATCTTACAATTTAGAGAGAAATTAGTACTTTTTACTTCCTACATTTTCAACAGCTTAATTACATTACAAATCAAGATTTTTGCAACGAAAGATATAAGAGTTATGAAAGTCGAGTTGATGAATCGATTTGATTGAGTTGATAGGAAATTAAAGGCAACTATTGCACGTAATTGTTTGGTTTTTAAAGAATTCTGAAGATTTTACAAACCAACCAAACTATGAATACATTAATGGGAACAAGAAATCTGTATTCATCCATAATTAATAATAATTAGTAAAGAATTCAAAGTTAGCTCTACCTCAACAACTACAACAAAAAAATCTGATTTAATTAATGCAAGAGTAATAATAATCTAATGTTAAAATACATAATAATATAACAGTCACGAGGAAGTTTTTTTGCATTAATTACTTTTACTTTTATACTTTTCCTTATATACTTAGTACATTAGTACATTAGTACTACTTTTACTTACAGTACATTTTGATTGCAATAGATTGTAAACCGACAGAGAAATAGGCAGCAGCACACAGACAGACAGATAGACAGATAGACAGACAGACAGACAGACAGATAGACAGATAGACAGATAGGAAGGAAAGAAAGACAGAATAGACCATAGACAGATAGGAAGACAGACAGACAGACAGACAGACAGAAGACAGACAGCCACGGGACACCAGGGGTTGAAGAGCACCACAGGTTTTGCCAGAACCATTTCCTGATCTTGTGCTTCACAGTCATGGTGTACTCTATTGGGGTGTCAGCCGGGGGGGTGATGGTGAGGATCGGTTGCTGTGTTGGGGAGGAACCCTTGTCGAGCTCCAACTCACACTGCCTTGGCTGATGGTGAACGTGTGAATACATCGGAACACCGAAGAGTGATACGTCCCCTGTTTCTCAGTGGGACGTTTTCCTGTAGAGAGGAGCCACGGGGGGTCAGACCTCATTTATTGTGTACCAATGCTCCATCCATCCATCATCCCGTCTACTCATCCAACCCAATGTCATCCATCCATCATCCATCCACCATCCACAAAACCTCCATCCATCCACCAACAACACTAATACCAACCAACCAATAGATCCATCCATCCATCATACTCCATCAACCAACAAATGTCATCCATCATATCATCCATCCGTCCATCATCCACATCATACTCCAACACAACCAACAATCCAATAACCACCTACCAACCTATGCATCCATCCATCCATCATCCATCCATCCAACTGGCATCCATCCATCCATCATCCATACAACCACCATCCATTCACCATCCATCATCCATCCAACCAACCAAACAACCATCCATATCCATACAACCATTTATCCATCCATCATCCATCCATCCAACTAACCAAAACAACCCTACATCCATACAACCATCATCCATCCATCCGTCCATCCATCCATATCCATACACATCCATCTATCATCCATCCGTCCATCCAGCCATCATCCCTACAACCATCAATCCTCCATCCATCATCACCAACCAAACAACCATCCTCTCATCCATCCATATCCCACCAAACAATCCATCCATCCATCTATCCACACACCAATTCATCCATCATTTTTCGTCAAAAATATAGCTTTAGCTGTTGCGTTTTGGCCATGTAGGGAAGCATAGACCTTCAACAATTACTTAAAAAACAATACTTTAATAATGGACTGACCTGGCACTGCAGAGATGCGTAGCGGGTTTTAAAAGAAGGTTAAAAGGTTGCCTCAGACTAAGGGTCCGTTTGAGGCGGGCCCGCCTCACAATCAGCTGAGTCAGGGAGATTATTGGTTGCGGTGGTTAACGTTGTTGGTCTGTGGGTGGAGATCCACTCCCTTAAAGACTGAAAGAAACAAATAACATACAATCATGAGAAAGTATTTACAATCTCTCTACATCAGACTCCAAAAAGCAACATTTTTGATTTGATGTGCTAATATTAACAATTTCTACTTTTTGTAAAGAGAAAAAAGTAGGGAAGCACAGATCTCCTTCAAATACGTGACAAACTGAAAGACAGTGGGTATCATTTGCACTGATCAAAATCTTTTTGTTAAATTTCTCTTCATGTCCAAAACTTGGCGCATAGAAAATACATTAAATCAAAATTAGTGCCGTTTTTACAGTTGCCCATAGTAGTCATAAAGATAAGTAAATAATGTTAGTGTAAATCATTGTGGCCTCAGCTTTAGAGTTTTGAGACTAACACAGTTGTGTTGCTTAAGATTTTAATATTTACATTATGGGCACTTTATGTTATTATAGATTATATATATAGGTGAATATTATAGGTTAATTAGGTTTCATTCAATTTTTTTAAACAGTATACCCTAATAAAGTGGGAGAGCTCAACATACTGCAAATTAAAAAAACACAATCAAATGATAAAAAAGATCTTAACAACTGACAGCATATGCCTCACCTTGTGAAAAAAAACTTCAAATCAATAAACAAAAAGCAGTTAAACAGTAATTATACAGTATCCATGTTTTTTTTTAAATAGACTTAAGATACAGTATTAGGGGACCACATAAGGTCTATATAAAAGAGACTTCAGATACAGTATTAGGGGACCACTAAGGTCTATATAAAAGAGACTTCAGATACAGTATAGGGGAACACTAAGGTCTATATAAAAGAGGACTTCAGGTACAGTATTAGGGACCACTAAGGTCTATATAAGAGACTTCAGATACAGCTTAGGGGACCACTAAGGTATATTAAAAGCATCCAAAGAGCACGGGACTTTAGTCATTTGAAATCACTATATTATTTATTATTATTAATTACATTGTTACATCATTAACTTTTGAAAGGATGTTGCTATTATGAATTTAAAAAAAAATTTGTTAAACAAATCAACAGTGAAAACCATGTGAACTTTGAATACTCACTTCATTGAAACGTGACAGAAATACGAGTTTTGCAAAACGTAATGTGCAAAATAACTGTTAAATCATAACAAGAGTTATCTCAGGGTACAGATACAGGTCTATACACCATCTGTAAGACATCCTGCAAGTATGACAGCATTGAGGAAAACCTTTCTTTTAACAGACAGAAACCCCAGACAGAGCCTGATGCTGAGTGGGGGGGGGGAGAAGAAAAAGAAATAGAGAGAAGAGAAAGGTAAAGAAATATGATCATAATAATGACAATGACATCATGAATAATAGATCACATCATAAACAGTGGAAATGATAGCATCAGAGCTATGCTTATAATACAGTAGTAGCAGGGCGAGCAGCCTGTACCATGGCAATACAGAAAACAAGTAAGAACGAAAAGCTGCAAAAAACTAAGTTACAAAGTTTTGAGTCTGGGAGACATAAAAAATTGATGAACACTATTATTTATTTATGTGTTTGGGATTGTTACTTGATCGCTTTTACATTTTGTGGAGCTAAGGACATTTTCCTCCTGGTGGACAGCAGAGACGTTTGGGATGATTCTATCCTATCTTAAACGAAAACAATTCACTTTGAAAAAATGCATTCCAGTTTGAAACGGGGATGTCCGAATTTTCACCTGCAAATGACGTTCCTTTAAATGTATAATAGAAAAACATTATCAATGGGTTGGTTAAAGACCAAGACAGATTATCTGAGCAGACTGTCGCCAGGTCCAAAAACTGGCTCAGCCTGGTACAGGTGACTGTGATGAAATAGTGGACAGATACTAGGGCAGGGGCGGGTGGACGGGTGGTTAGGAGACACGCTTGGCGAGTGTAAAATCTAACTGACGTGGTAATAATTGGGGTGACACATGTGGGCAAAATGGGACAAGAAGACGCAAAAGACAGATGAGAGAAGAAAAAAACCTGCCTCACATTTAGCCCTCCAATGAAAAATGTCAACGTTGAAAAGCACGCGTAATGTCACGTTCACACAAACTGGTGTGTGCTACTAATCTCCTGATTATAATAAAATCTTGAAAATATTCAGTTTCCCATTGTATAGGAGACGAGTTTGAGATGACAACATAAACAGACATAGGAAGTCTGAAATAACATTGGGAAGATTCTGTACCGAAATGATGAGGACAATACTTGACAAAGTTTAGTTTCCCATTGGTCCTTTTAAACCAACTTGTTTTAAACCTTAAGTTGCACTTTCAAATCAATATTCTGTATTAACAAAGGATCATGTAGAGATGACAGGAAAGTATCCAGTTTTAGCTAACAGTATTAGTTAAGATGCAGTTACAAGCGGATGAACCTAGCAGCAAAGAGACGGATGTCATTCATTAAAATGTGGCGTCCGTATTGAGTTATATGCAAACCCATAACAGTGTATGTTTTATCAAATCACATTTTGCAAGCAATAGTCTCACTTTGCAGACTATCCACACCGTGCAGAACAGAGGAGGGTTTAGTACTGTACACAGCATTCCGGATGGGAAGACAACGTGCTCTAGTTTGTTGTCCTTTCTTTTAACCAATCAAATCGTATGGGCGGTGCTAAAACTCTGCGTAAAACTCCGCTGTAAAATTGTCGCGCGGCAGAAAACTCGGATTGGACAGATAATCTAGTAGCTGTCTCAATTACCCTGCAGAGATCTGAGGACCAGGGTAACCATATCCTCAGATTGGACAGATAGTCTAGTATGCTGTCCGGATTTACCTGCAGAGATCTGAGGACCAGGTAACCATAGTCCTCAGATTGGACCAGATAGTAGCTAGCTGTCCGGATTTACCCTGCCGAGATATGGGACCAGGTAACCATGTCCTCGATTGGACAGATAGTCTAGTAGCTGTCTCAATTTACCTGGAGATCTGAGGACCAGGGTAAAATAGTCCTAGAATTGGACAGATAGTCTAGCTAGCGTCTGGATTACCCTGCAGAGATCTGAGGACCAGGTAACCATAGTCACTCGATTGGACAAGATAGCTAGTAGCTGGATTACCCTGCAGAGACCACAGGACCAGGTAACCAAATCGGTGTGATCCTGAAGTGGAACATTAGAATATAGACAACCCACAACATTATGGATTCATTCATAAACGCATGCAACGCAACCTAAACTTAAACCAGACAGGTGTTAAAGACTGATGTACTACTAGATCTTTTAGTTTTCGCATTGGTTCCAGTCATGGTTTGCCTCTTAGAACAGGTGGTGAGATGTGATGACAGTCAACCGAAAACTGGCATGCTCTCTCACTGACAGGTGACTGAATTTTACTGATTTCAAAATACCTGGGAAGCCAACCCCATCTCAATTTACATACATACGTCTTGCATCCGGGATTTGTAACTTTTTTCCTGGATTTAATGCTGCGTCTGTGATCGATGGTTACATACAGGTTACATTCCATAGTGGCCTTCTGCAAGTTAAAAAAATGCACTATTAGGTGGTGAAAGTGAAAAGAATCAGTAAGATTGCTGTTAGACAGCAAAACAATGAGCTGAAGCTCATTAAAAAGCTACAGTAAAGTCGAGGGGAGTGGCAGATTGACGATCGTCCTGCACGTGTCATCACCATGAGCGACCTCTCCTTGAACTCTCTTTGTGGGAAATCTTACGAGCATGCATCCAAAGTTGCAAATTGGGTCTTTTCTGTTTTCCATGTTCTCACCAACAGTTAACAGGTTGAGAAAACGAATAAGCAACTGTAAGTACACACGGTCCAGAAAAGAACAGGTTGTTGTGAGCAAGCTGTCCAACAATGTAACTTAACTGTGAAGAAGACTATGCGAGTTCATGTAAAAAAATGAAAGTCTCCTCATCTGAGATGTGTACATGCACTGACACTGACACACACACAACACACACACACCACACCACACACAAACACACCCAACACAACACACAACATAGTTAAAGATGGCTCAATGGTCTTCATTAAATCCGAGGTG
>NC_045736.1:31118937-31121191 GCF_008692095.1 Etheostoma spectabile
ATTTGCAGTAAATTTGTTCAATTTCTGTATAGGCGACAAAACTTTTGTCTTGCCAAAACCGTACTTTAAGTGTCACAACCCTTAATGTAGGGTTGTGACACTGTGATTGGCCCTTGCAATTTGTGTATGATGCTGATTGGTCAAGCAGGAACGGCTCCAACAGCTGATTAGAATTAGGTAAAGCATTGATTAAGAGTGAGGTCTTCGTGAAAGATTTACTCTGAGATAGATTTCAATCAGGAGAGGCTAGTTGCTGACTACCAAAATAAAACCGGTCACAGAACAAAATACGCAACCATAACATCTACCTCAGATCTTTTATGTTTGATTCTAGTGATGCGCCTGCTGGGCATCCCCTGCCGCGTGGTCACTAACTACGAGTCAGCCCACGACAACGACCGGAGCCTGACCATCGACGTGTACCACGCCGACTTCGGCGTCAGAGAGAAACCATCCCAAGACAGCGTTTGGTGAGATACATAGATCAAAGATCATATCTTACATACAGCACTTCAATGCATGTCCATCATAATTCAAATCTATAGCACAGTTCTTCTCAAGTTCGTCATGCTTTATTCAACAAACGTTTTTTTCCAAATTGATTTCACCATGGGGGGTTGGGGGGGGAGGGGTGTCTGAGATTGTTTCCTGTTATATTTTACCATTTGATACCATATATACAAAACATTACCATCATCCTCTTCTTCAAAAATAAGATTTACAAAATATAATTGCTCTTTGTTAATGCAAAAGATTTTTATGACCATAAATACTGATTTTCTACAGGCATGTGAAAAGGACATAGATGCTTTTTGTACCCATCTACTATCCCAACCTTCACACTAGAATGGTATTTTACACTGTGCTGTTTGAGAACAATGCTGTCCTGCTACATGAGTCATTTTAAAGTAAGCTGGTTAGCAGCGTGCAATGCTGTCTGCCACTGCCGAGGTCGGATGTTCTCAAAATCTACAGTGGCATTGAAGGATACACTTCTTTCAAGTCTTTGCCGATGTAATATTCACATTCAAACACATGTTGAATGAGTTGGTTGCTGAAGTCTTCCTCCCGTTACAGTCCTACAGTCCTCGTTCTGTAGCTAATACAAGGCTTTACAGTCTGTATGGAGAAGAAATGCAATTCCAGCCCCCAATGGCTCTTTTATTGTATGTATGACATATGTAGATTGCACATGATATTACTATAAAAATCAAAAACTTTTAATACCACAGTTCATGTGTAAGAACCTTTGACTTTAAATGTGTCTTTTTTGAACAAAAATAAACTATAAGCCCATATTTACACGTCCAGCAGTCACAGCGCAACATTAGCATTCATTTGGAGGCATTTAGTGTTCACCTAATGAATATAAGTTCAATATTTACTCTCTGGTTTGGTCTCCACCAGTGATAAGTACTCTAGTCCTGGATTCTGACTTGGACCCGAGTCAGACTCAAGTCTGGTGGTTTATATAGGTCACATCAAAGTGAACATTAGCGTCTGGCAACATGGTTGGATGCTCGATCTCAACCTGGCAACTATGTGAACTTCAAATCTGGGGAGAAGGGGCCTGGGAGACGTCTCTGTCCAGTATTTTGAATTTTAAACTATTTTAAATGCTAGCTGTCAGTGTTACACATTGCACTTTAAGTGTCCCATTATGCTGAAGATACTTTTTCTGAGCCTTCACATCAAGTGAGAAGAGCATTGTACTCCAATATCAGAAAACAATATTAGTAAAATACTGTGAGTGTGATATTGTTTGTGGTATTCACTATGTTGGGTCCTTTGATTTTTCCTTTTAGAGTATATATACCTCTAAATACGAGCCAAAGAGTAACACAATGTGGTCTATTGAGACTAGAAATATGAGCATTGAGAATATTTTGACAAAACAAAAAATCCAGTTCTGCAGAATTCTAATGTTTTAGTTTGGGTGGTTTATGTTGTGCTGTATTCCAGGAAAAACCTTTTTCACAAAGTCAACATTTTAGGTTTGTTCGTCTTCTGTGAATTAGAATCAACCTGGTAAACAACCTGGAAACGTAGAGAAACTTTTGCATATTCATATGCTCCAGATGTTTTATTTAGGGAGGAGTATGTCTCATTTTTAGGTAATAGAACATTTTTGGAAAAAAACACATTATTATAAATTATACTGTATCAGCCCCCCCATCATATCACTTGTCTGCTGGTCAACTTTCTTATTGGCTATATTAGCCCTCATACATAACCTGGACTATGGTCATAACAT
>NC_045736.1:31121205-31121499 GCF_008692095.1 Etheostoma spectabile
TTATAACTTATTCCCTGTTACATAGTGTTCTTATTCTTATTCAGTCAGTCAGTTTATATGGTTATTATGTTTATATTTTATAGTCATAGCCAATATTTTATCATGATCTACTGCACTGTAGCACACAGTCTACCATAGTATATCCCCTTACAATGGTCATTCTATTTCTATGAGTGATTTTCAATTTTTAATGTTATTTTTATTCTTAGGTATGTGTGATATGTATGGATGCCTAAAATTTCCTTCGGGATGAATAAAGCATCTATCTATCTATCTATCTATCTATCTATCTAT
>NC_045736.1:31121509-31122912 GCF_008692095.1 Etheostoma spectabile
CTATCTATCTATCTATCTATCTATCTATCTATCTATCTAAAATATGTTGGAAGGGGATCTTAAAGAATATTCTAAAACATTATTTTTTAATATCATTTCTCAGTGTTGTATTTAAGATCTACGCCACTGTTGCAGAATCTGAATGTTGTTTTGTTCTTTAGGAACTACCACGTGTGGGTGGAGGCGTGGATGAGGCGCCCAGACCTGGCAAAGGACGGCAAATATGACGGCTGGCAAGTTCTGGATCCAACGCCACAGGAGAAGAGCCAAGGTTCAGACCCTGATGACCTTGTTGATCTTGAACACTTTTTACAGTTCATGCTGACCCGCTTCTACGAGATCTTCTGGGGTTTATAATTTTTTGACATTTCTTGTACTCAAGCGCACATTTTGACTTGAAGGTTCTATTGAGATCCAGATCAAGAATCATGAAAAAAACGTTAGGATGAATCCTCTGTGGGCCATGAAATCAGACTTTTTTCAAGTCTTTGCCGATGTAATATTCACATTCAAACACATGTTGAAGGAGTTGGTCGCTGAAGTCTTCCTCCTGTTACAGTCCTACAGTCCTCGTTCTGTAGCTAATACAAGGCTTTATGGAGAAGAAAAGCAATTCCAGCCCCCAATGGCTTTTTCATTATATGACATGTGTATATTGCACATGATATTACTACAAAAATCTAAAACTTTTAATATCACAGTTCATATATAAGAATCTTTGACTTTAAATGTGTCTTTTTTGAACACTGGTTGACAGAAACAAACTGTAAGCCCATATTTACACATCCAGTCACAGCGCAACATTAGCATTCATTTGGAGGAATTTAGTGTTCATCTGATGAATATAAGTTCAATATTTACTCTCTGGTTTGGTCTCCACCAGTGATGGATTACTCTAGTCCTGGACTCTGACTTGGACCCTTGGACTGACTTGGACTCAAGTCGCTTTAAATCTTTTTTTCATGGAGAAGTGTTGGCAGTTTTTAGAAAAATCTTCATTGTCATTCTGTAGTATAAGGGGCCGTTTAGGCCAAATATCAAGAAAGCATGCACATACTGTACTCCACTTCCACCTCCCAAAAAGTTGTCTGTGTGCAAACGTTAAAGTTGTCTGTCTGTGTGCAAGCTATAAAGGTGGTTTGAGGTGTCCTCGCAGTAGTTTTATAGACGGATCTTTTACAATGGTGGCCTATGAGGAAAATCCTTTCTGGGTCACTGGGGGACGTTCCATTGCAATACCATGAGTGGCCACCGGGTGACATTTGCTATAAGGCTGGGGCTTGGTTCAGACACAATATTGGATTTTTGTGTGACATGTGATCCTAAAACCCAGCTGTCTGTTGCAGTTGTTACTTTATTTCATGATTCGTCCTGTCTCTCCTTCTGCAGGTGTTTACTGCTGC
>NC_045736.1:31122934-31126851 GCF_008692095.1 Etheostoma spectabile
CCGTCGTAGCCATCCTGAACGGAGAAACAGACATCAAATATGACACCCCGTTTGTCTACGCCGAGGTCAATGCCGACTGCATTGACTGGCTGGTCAGTGGGCCGAGCTTGAGCCTAATCTCATCGATGCCACATTTAGGGAATTTAGTGTAGAAAAAAAGAGACAGAAAATAAGACAACCATAAAAAAAAGAGTGCCAGCCACCAAGCCACCACCAAATGCAACTTTGGTCTTTTTGTTGTTTCTACAGTCTATGTTTGTGTCTCCTCTCAGGTCAAAGCTGATGGTTCTAAAGTGAAGATCTTCTCTGACACGGCGAGAGTCGGTCAGAATATCTCTACCAAGGCTGTCGGCTCCAATAAGAGGTGAACAGCACCGAAGTACAAATACAGGAGCGGGTGGGTTCACCCGACACCCCTGTCACACGAGCAGCTGTTGCCTGTTACAGCTTACACGCACATGTCCAGAAAGATAGCACGCGAGGTTCTGCAGGTGATGATATTGTACGCCACCACGAGAGACCTCTCCAAGATTGATGAGGTTGAGGAGGAGAAGGAAGAGAGTGAAAAGACAGAGGAACCGGTCCAGAATGGAGAGACGGAGGGAAACAAGGCAGGAAATGAGACCACAGGAAGTACAGATGTAGTAACCCCTGTCATCGCCCCTCAACCTCCGTCACCACGAATGTCCATGAAATTTGAAGAGGTGCGGCACAGGAAGGAAGTTTTTTTATGTTATATTTAGATTTTAGATGTAGAGAGACATAGAGAGGCCAACATACATACTAAATAGTCTAGCAACAAACACATTGTAATTTATGAGATTTTATGCATCTTCACTGGAGTAATATAAAATTAGTGAAGGAATTGAAGTACCTTGGGGTCTTCACCTTGGGTGAAGGGACAATGGAGCGGGAGATTTGCCGTAAAATCGGCCCAGTGGGGGCGGTATTACATTAACTTACAAAAATAGAACTGAGCCAGAAGGCAAAGCTCTTTTTTGAACCAAAACCAACATTTCGTAACAGTTGTTACCTGTAACTTATGTAGTAGCAGCAATGCATCCAAGATGTACGTTACCAGGGTAATGCATTGATGAATCTGGTCATGGGAAGTTTCCTAAACTGACTTCCCCTGAACAGGGAGCATGGAGCAGGGAGTCCTTTTTGTGTACACTTTGGAACAGAACAAGGCTAATGTCTCCGTCCTCTCATTGTGTGCTGTTGCAGGTGACCCTACCAAAGTACTGTAAGGATGTGAGGTTGATGCTGGTGCTGCAGAGTAAGAGCAGTGCTGCCATGCAACTGTCCATCAACATCAGCGTCCAAGCAATGAGGTACAACGGCTCGCCAGCTGGGACCATCCAGACCGAGGTGAAGGAGGAGACACTACTCCCTGGGAAAGGTGAATCTTCTTCTGTGGGGGCTTTTCTGGACAGAGATGTTGCTGGGGACAGATACCAGGACAGAAAAAGACAGATATCTCAAAGGGTGGACAAATAAATCCAACACCATCTGTGTGTCTAGATAAGATTAGGTGAGAAAACACTGTATGCTTCTTGGAATTTGACTTTAAATCTCTCCTCTCTTTCTTTGTTTCTTGAAGATCTCTCTGTCCCTACCCAGGTTCCTTTCTCAGCCTACCATAAACTCATGATGGAGTGTGACATCCTGAAGGTTTCAGCCTTGGTCACAGACAAAGAGAAGCCAGATAACGTATACCTTGCTGTGCATGACATCGTGCTGCTTGACCCTCCTATCTCCATCACGGTCAGTAGAACACTCATCTAGCGTTGTAACAAACTCATAATATCAGTCCAGTGTACATAACAGGACTACGTCTACAGCCACGCTTTCGGCTCTGTGACGTGAGTACGTGAGCTAACCTCAGTATGCTAACATGCTCACAAGTAATTTCAATTTTAACATGGTGATGTTGAGCAGGTGAAACCATGTTCATCATGTCTGTGTGGTGTCTTAGCATGCTAACATTTCCTAATGAGCACTAAACTACAAATGCTGATGGGGTTGTCATTCGTTTTGCAGGTATTTGGTCATAATATGGAGTATTGGACTAATTGAAATCAATCCTAAGGGGGATATTAATGTGTGCACAAATGTCATGGAAACCCATCCAAAACCACAAATGTCAAAGTCAGGAGATCATTCAAATGATTGTGTTGAATCCTCTGAAAATGGAGATGTTTCACAGGATGAGATTAACCTTTTACCGACCAGTGGCACTAAATGTCAGGGGCCACCTATTTTATGTTACATTCTTCCCTCTTTCATGTTACTAGGTATGACAATGATAACCCAGGCTACAACTGGTTATTAACCATTTATTATATCAACAGAATGTCTTTACAACAGCATGGCTAACACCAACAATTGAAGCCAAAGTTACCCACAATCCATCAGGTGTATCTCAACTATGGATCTAGTAGTAGACCAAAATACACAACAACCTAGTCTCGCATTGCTTGACCTATCTGTACAGCACAGGACAGGACACAACCGCTCTGTGTTCTTTTTATTTCTTTAAACCAATCATATTGCAAAAGAAAAAGCAGAGATAGCAGAAGAGGACATCATGTCAGGCTTTATCCCAGCAATGTACATCCATTGAGCCAGACTAGGGACCACCAGTCTCGGGTTGTGTTAAGTTTCATAGCAATCCATCCCAAAATGTCAACCTGCTGGTGGTGCTGAGGGTCAGGGGATCACCAAAGTCCACAGACATCATCCTCTGGGGACCATGAATGTCTGTACAAACTTACAATCCATTCCGATGGTTTTGAGATATTTCAGTTTTTCATCCCCTTCCTGTCCAGTGAAGCCCATGCATCTCCAGATGTTTGTGAAGGATGGTGTTCCTTCATGTTTTCTCCTCCATCTTAAGCTAAAAAAGTCTTTAAGAAGCCTCTGATTCTGGTAAATGCATCGTCACAAAGCTAAAAACAGAGCTGTTTTTCTGACACCATAAATAGGTTGACTTTAGAGATACATGGTTCTCATAAGACAACAACATATAATGATCTCATAGAATATGCATATCCTTAAAAATATAAAGACAATCTTAAACATCTACAAGAATCAAATGCAACATACACATTCATGCAGCAGCAAAATTAATCAAAAACATCAGATATAATAGGAAACACTGATAGGGAATATTTTTACCACACAATGAGTATTTTAAATAGTTTAAGTACATTTTGCTGATAATATCTACATACTTCTGCTTAAGTTATTGAATATCACAGAGTGGTATTAGTACTTTTACTTACATAAAGGAAAATACTTCCACTGCCTATATGTAGTATATTATTATGTTAGCCAATATTTCGTGATTACATGGTTAGAGTGTGGGAGACAATTATATTTAACATACATTATAAACTACTTGGCATCAAAACTTCTTTTTTTGGGTTGTTTTTCTCGCTCGTCTTGATGCATAATGGGTATCGCTGTTTCACAGGCTGCGGTCTAGATGCTTGACTGAGTGTACATGAATAATCTGTTAAAATGTGTGTATTCCAGGTTTCTGGTTTTACCAAACTGAACAGAGAAGCACAAGGGGAGGTGGTTTTCATGAACCCGGTCACCGAGACGCTGAAGGAGTGTACTCTGAACATCTCTGGGAGTGGCCTGTTGAAAGAGGACATTGAAGTCATGTGAGTGTGTGTGAGTGTGTGTGTGTATGTGGTCTTGTTTAACTATCTTCGTGGGATTCAAAAACCGGGAGTCCAGTACACCTGTGGGGTCCAGACTTGGGTTAGAATTAGGTTTTGGTTAGAGTGGGGGTAAGGGTTAAGGTTAGAGTAAGGGTTAAGGTAGGCATTTAGTTGTCACGGTTATGGTTAGGGTGGGGGTAAGGGTTAAGGTTAGAATGAGGTTATGGTTAGGGTGGGGGTAAG
>NC_045736.1:31126861-31126973 GCF_008692095.1 Etheostoma spectabile
AGGTTAGGCATTTAGTTGTGATGGTTAAGGATTGTGTAAGGGGCTAGGGAATGCATTATGTCAATGACGGGTCCCCACAAAGATAGTGTCACAGGTTTGTGTGTGTGTGTGT
>NC_045736.1:31126983-31129869 GCF_008692095.1 Etheostoma spectabile
GTGTGTGTGTGTGTGCGTGCGTGAGTGCGTGTGCGTTCGTAGCCATCTTTAACTGACAGTCATGAGATGTGCAGAGCAAGCCCACCATGTATTCTCTCTACTTGTAGTTGATCACTATTGATGATGAGCACCTCCAATTCTGAGGGACCAAAACCATCACTCTCATATCTTTCATTGTGTGTGTGTGGGTGTGTGTGAGTGTGTATGTGTGTGTGTGAATGAATACAAACTTGCGCTTTTTTTAATTCAGTCAGTTGACCAGTCATTAATTTCAGTGATAGTTGTGTGTTTTCTGTGTGTGTATAGGGGTTGTGTGTGATTAGGTATATGCCGACTCCAAAACTTTTTTAGGATACTTTACTTTGAGAAATGTCCAAAAATCCATTTTATATTTAACAAAAGCATTCAAACATGGCCTATGTTGAAACACAAGCAGCTGCATAACACTTTGACTTACTAAATCTGAAACCAGTGCAATTTGGACTTCAATCCAGAAAATCTCTGATCAAAGAATAAGCAAACGAGATTATGAATCTGATGTTTATTTTTTAACCCTTGTGTTACCGCAGGATTCCAGATTTGAAGACAAGCAACCGAATATGTGTCAAGTTCCCCTTTGTTCCCTACAAGCTCGGCAAGAAGACGCTCGTGGCCAACTTCGACTGCTCCACCTTCAGGGACATCAAGGGCAGCTGCGCTGTCGATGTAAAGCTGTAAAACCTCTGCATCGCTGAGGAAGAGTCAAACGTTGAAGGGTTAAAGTTCATATCTTGCTCCTTTTGCAGAGAAAGACAGCTGCAGTCAGTTTAGATGGGACTGCAAAGAAAAACCCATAAACCACTGAAACTTCTAGCAGTTCTAGGAGGTGTTAGTACCGACATTTTACGTGCACATACTTTGAGTTTAACCTGTAAATAAAGCGATTTAGATCATCTAAATTATATCTGGATATGCTGTACTCTGGTGTGTCTATAATTTTATAATTTATATTTTTTATTGATCCCCAGTGGGGAAGTTACAATTTACTATACACAGGCCTGATATACACACATGCTCAGGATCTAATCATGCACAAATGAAGAGATGTGAGTGAGTGGGCACAGTGGGCCCAGCACCCTGAGCGGTTGCTCAAGGGCACCTGGCAGTTGTGTTCAGGTTCCCATTCAAACTGCAGTCTTCGGTAGTCTTCGCGTTAACTGCACCGAAAAATCAAAGCACACGCTTGGTCCTGTGAGCTTGATTTAAAATGTTTCCTTGTGGCTAATGGACTGAATTAAAAACATTTTTTTATTGAATATGTTGGCATCACACACAAATAAAATGTTTTTGAAAGCCATGCGCCCTTTGTCTTTGATAGTGACGTTATAGATATTTCTGTAATTACACTGCTGTGATGATAAAATGAAATGTGTTGATTGGTTTCCAACTTGGGGGTCAGGTTCCTGCAGACAGTCTGAGGGGTCACCAGATGACATAAGGGATAAGAAAGGCAAATACATATTTCTGTAATACAATATTATATCTGTGATACAGACCTTTCTCTAAATGTTTGTATTTTTCTTGTAAAATAGTAGCTTCAGGCCTCTTAAAATCCTTCACATGAAACTATCCAAGAAGGAAGAATAGCTCTTTGTCCACACTGAGATATGATGAGAGTTCACACAAATCCAATTAAAGCTGCCACATGCATATACTACCTAATAAACAAAATAAAACTTAATAAAAAATGAATTAAAGTACTGCTTTCTAAAAAATAGAAACCAAACAACTGCTTGCTTGCTTGCCCATGCTTTTGGTCTAATGGTGCTTTCACTGCTGTTGGAAAGACCAGCTTTTACTTAACACTTCTTGTTTATTTATTTATATATACTGTATATATATATATATATATAATACAAGTTAGCATTAGACACAACAAAGGCTGTCAGTTGAATGGCATCATGAGCTAACGTTAGCAATCAAACAATCATAGATAGCTAAAACATTTTAGAAATAATTTCCATCTTCGGTTATTGTTTGTAATGAGAAAAGTTCATCATTTTATGGATTTCACAAATTTCAGTATGACATGTCAGGCTGTAAACCGTTGAAATCTGAGCATGTGCGATTCAAATCTGCACTTGATTGACATCGAGCAGAGACCGAATGCACGGTTTATGAAAAAAGGGAAACAGAGAAAGAATTGTCCTGGTAGTCGTCTTCCGCTCACTCGTGCAGGACGCTTTCTTACTCTCTTTGTGTTCATCTTTACTGTATTGTTCCTTTTCCACACAAAATCAGCCCAAATAGGTCATATTTAACTATATGTACTGTATGTACTTCAAACAAGGATTGTGACTTTGGTTACTGTAATCCTTGCTGTCAAAGTACAACACTCACTTACTGTAACATACAAGGAATACTGTAAAAACAGATGGTCATGCAACTGAAAGAACTGCGGAGTGTTTCCTAGATGTGACTCAGTTGGGACTGATCTCTTTGCCTAACTTCAATCAGCTGTTTCTCTCATTTATATTAACAATGGAATACTGTAAATTGCACAGGATATATTTGTGTTTCAGTTTATGATATGAACAGCTGTTCCCTTTGACTTTAGCCTGGGATAGGTTTAGAACATGGCATCTGTTACTGACATACAGCGTGAATGCATTTGCAAATTTGTCAGTAAAAAAACATTGTTTTGGTCTTGGTTGAGCTTCTTTGTAACTGAAGTTTCAAGCATTTTAAATGTTGTGTTAACTGTATGCATTTTGTGTCAATGTGAGAAATGAAATGTGTTAATTGTATAGTAGACAGATGTTGTGCTAACTGTGTCAAGAGTTTAGGAAACTTCAAAGTCAAAGTCAAAGTCAAAGTCAGCTTTATTGTCAATTTCTTCACATGTCA
>NC_045736.1:31129894-31142341 GCF_008692095.1 Etheostoma spectabile
CCCAAACATACAAAGAAATCGAAATTGCGTTTCCCTCTCCCCACGGTGACAACAAGACATTTTAACCAATTTGGTCCACAGACAAACATAACATTCAAGTAAACATAATAAAAAGTAAAATAGAAGATATGTACAATGAGGAATAAGAGCACAGAATTTGAGTTAAGAAAGTGCAATTATGCATACAGTTGACAGTCATGTAATGTCAAAAGTCAGCGGTAGCATAGTGGTGCCGTTTTATGTAAGAGCAGCAGAAATGTTTCCCAAGTGTTTTCAGGACCAACAAAGTGTGCAATGTTGTGCAAGTGGAGTAGTGCAAGGCAAGGCAGCCATTTTGGGTCCAAAGTCCAGGATATTTATATAACTGAGGTAGAGGGGGGAAATTCCCTCCTAACAGCCTGGTGTATGAAGCTGTTTGTGAGTCTGGTGGTGCGGAGCGCACTTCTGTACCTCTTTCCAGAGGGCAGTTGGTCAAACAATTGTAGCGGGGTGACTTGCATCACTCACAATTGTGGTGGCCTTGCGGGTGTGGTGGGATGTGTAAATGTCCTTCAGAGGGAGTGAAGCACCAATGATTTTCCACTAACTTGTTAAAAGTATTGAAAAATGTGTCCAAAAAACCCATAAAAGACATCCATTGCTACATTCTACAACGTTACATCCATTTGGCCAGCAGAGGGCGGGTCAAGCTCATCAAAGTTTTACAATCCCCAGTGTGAAAAGTGAAACTAAAACATCCTGTGCCCCAACAAGTAGTCCACTACAGTCAGCTACCCAAGCAAGTACCTTAAAATTAAGTACACACTCAATACTGTCTCCTTTTTTAAACTCTGCACACATTTCCCAAAACTCACACCAAAATGCAAAATGCCTCACATGTCCTCAAAATGCCATAACACATCTCAAATTTCTTGTGGAATAACGTTACGCTTGTAGCGTAGATAAGTTGGACTGGAAGCTCCTAACGTTAGCTTACCCCATACAAGTCTCGTTTGTTTTACTAACCAAGACTTTTCAAGGCTACAAGCCGGTGAAATGTATAAATCAACCGTTTGTGTCATGGAGTTTACTCAAATGTGGTTTTGGAGATTGTTGTCTTTGTTATTCTCTATGTTATTGGAACAGAAGTGGCATTCAAAGCCAATCAATGTGAGTCAAACACACAACTGTCTGTTTCCTATTAGTTACATATTCACTGCTGTTTAAAGGTCCCATACCATGGTGCTTTTGGATGCTTTTATATAGACCTTAGTGGTCCCTAATACTGTATCTGAAGTCTCTTTATATATGACCTTAGTGGTCCCCTAATACTGTATCTGAAGTCTCTTTTATATATGCCTTTGTGGTCCCTAATACGGTATCTGAAGTCTCTTTTATATAGACCTTATGGTCCCCTAATACTGTATCTGAAGTCTCTTTTATATAGACCTTAGTGGTCCCTAATACTGTATCTGAAGTTCTTTTTATATAGACCGTAGTGGTCCCCTAATACTGGATCTGAAGTCTCTTTATATAGACCTTAGTGGTCCCTAATACTGGATCTGAAGTCTATTTTCATAGACCTTATGGTCCCCTAATCTGTATCTGAATCTCTTTATATAGACCTTAGTGGTCCCTATACGGATCTGATGTCTCTTTTATATAGACCTTAGTGGTCCCCTAATACTGTATCTGAAGTCTCTTTTATGTAGACCTTAGTGGTCCCTAATACTGTATCTGAAGTCTCTTTTATATAGACCTTATTGGTCTCCTAATACTGTATCTGAAGTCCTTTATATAGACCTTAGTGGTCCCTAATCTGTATCTGAAGTGTCTTTTATTAGACCTTAGTGGTCCCTAATACGTATCTGTAGGTCTTTTATATAGACCTTAGTGGTCCCTAATACTGTATCTGAAGTCTCTTTTTATAGACCTTAGTGGTCCCTAATACTGTATCTGAAGTCTTTTTTCCCAATTTCAGCCTTGGTGTAGAATTCCATCCACTAGAGCCAGTCCCACAATAACCTTTCCTTAGTATGTGTCATTTCTGAGTCTGTAGCCTTTGAGGAAGAGAGGAGGGGGGGGGGGCTGGGGCGGGCCTTGACCAACTGCCACTTTGTGATGTCTCTCTCTCATGGATGGGGCAATTCTCTGGGCTGGCAAAGCAGAGAAAGGGGAGTTACCTTGCCCCTTGACCTCATAGGGCAATATTCCACATCAGCCCATCTGAGGTTTCATTTTCAAAAGCAGAGAGGATACCCAGGCTCGGTTTACACCTATCACCATTTCTAGCCACTAGGGGGCCACAGACGGCTGGGGCACCTCATATTAATGTTAAAAAACTTCATAAGTGAAATTTTGTTATTGCTGTTCAACCAGTTGACTTTATGAGGTAATTGCTTACAGTTGATCTCAATTGATATGGCACATTTAGTGAAAAAAACCCAATTCTTAAAACTCTAAATCAGTCGTGGTCAAAGTTTTGAGAATGACACAAATAGAAATTTTTACAAAGTCTGCTGCCCTCATTTTTATGTGGAAACTTGCACGTACTCCAGACTGTTATGTGGAGTGTTCGGATGAACTGCAATTATTGCAAAGTCCCTCCTTTCAATAAAAATTAACTTAATGTTAAAAAACATTTTCACTTGCATTTTAGCCCTGCCACTAATGGACCAGATACATCATGTCAGTGTTTTTTGTTACACAAGTGAGAGTGTTGTGAGGACCGGGCTTGAGATCACTCTGTCAGTGGTTGAGTTAGAATAAAGGACGGGAACTTTAAAAGGATGGGTGGTGCATGAAATCATGTTCTTCCTCTGTTAACCATGGTTACCTGCAAAGAAACATGTGCTTTCACCATTCTTTACACAAAAAGGGCTTCACAGGCCAAGATATTGCTGCTAGTAAGATTTCACCAATCAACCATTTATCAACCATCAAGAACTTCAAAGTGAAGGTTCAGTTGTTGTGAAGAAGGCTTCAGGGCGTCCAAGAAAGTCCAGCAAGCGTCGACCGTCTCCTAAAGTCTATTCAGCTGCAGGATTGGGCACCACCAATGCAGAGCTTGCTCAGGAATGGCACAGGCAGGTGTGAGTGCATCTGCACGCACAGTGAGGCAAAGACTTTTGGAGGATGGCCTGGTGTCAAGACGGGCGGCAAAGAAGCCACTTCTCTCCAGGAAACTCAGGACAGATTATTATTCGCAAAAGGGACAAGGATTGGACACCTGAGGACTGGGGCAAAGTAATTTTCTCAGATGATCCCCTTCCCTATTGTTCGGGCATCCAGAAAAAGCTTGTCCAAGAACAGGTGAGCTCTACCATCAGTCCTGTGTCATGTCAACGTAAAGCATCCAGAGACCATTCATTGTGGGGTTGCTTCTCAGCCAAGGGTGGGCTCACTCACAATTTTGTCTAAAAACACAGCCATGAATAAAGAATGGTACAAAACATCCTTCGAGAGCACCTTCTCCCAAGCATCCAAAAACAGTTTGGAGACCACAATGCCTTTTCCTGCGTAAATGAGCACCTAGCCATAAGGCCAAAGTGATTACCAGAGGCTCAGGGAACAAAACATCAACATTTGGGTTCATGGCCAGCAACTCCCCAGACCTATCCCATTGGAACTTGGGGTCATCTTCAAGAGGTGGGCGAACAAACAAAAACCCACAATTCTGACAAACTTAAGAATTGATTATGCAAGAATGGACGGCCATGAGTCAGAGTGTCCTAAAAGTAAACAGACAGCATTCCAGGGCGAACTGCAGGTCTTGAAAAAGAAGGGTCAACACAGCAATATTGACTTTTTGCATAACTGAATGTAATTGTCATAAAAGCCTTTGGCTCTTAAAAAATCTTATGATTATACTTCAGTATACCGTAGTAACATCTGACAAAAATATCTACAAACACGCATGAGATAACTCTTGAAATCCAATCCTTGAGTCATTCTCAAAACTTTTGACCACGACTGTACAATCCTCACCTCACATGGTAAATTAAGCACTCTGTGACCTGCAAAGGTGATCGCTCCATCAAAAGAATTAACTCACCTGTCAAATGTAAATAAATCTATAATGAATAAGTCATTGTCATCAAAACGAATGTCCCTTTATCATTGATTAGACAAAACAGTCATATACCAAGACATCTTGTCATTTGGTTGTGTACTCTGAAAGTGTGTTAGTTACCACACATGGCGCACACTTATACTTTCTCATTGTATGTACACACCAGCCAACTGTAAATACTTAAAGAAAGCTTGTACAGAAAAATGTATAAACTTCTTGGATCTCCAATCTTCTCTCTGTCTGGCTACAACATCACACCTGATGTCCTTCCTTGCAGAGCACTGAGGGAAAATCTTTGGCACAATACAGCCCCCCCAAAAAAAACAATCTGCTGTGATGTCCTCACCTCGTCACTTGTTTGCGTTTTGCGGCTTTAAATTGTGAGGAAGTTGTATTGTTGCCTACGTCTATCCATCTACACCATCTGACAACTTTTACAACAACCACGTAATTAGTACAGTGTTTCCCAACATTGAGATATTTGTGGCCATACTGCTGCACATGCTCTCTCTCCCTCTCTCTCTCTCTTCTTTCTCTCTCTCT
Organism: Etheostoma spectabile; assembly: GCF_008692095.1. Taxonomy (NCBI): domain Eukaryota; kingdom Metazoa; phylum Chordata; class Actinopteri; order Perciformes; family Percidae; genus Etheostoma; species Etheostoma spectabile. The sequence goes on from NC_045736.1 coordinate 31,134,489, forward strand.
CACAGACACAACATACCCTACTCCTCCGTGCATTAATTTAATGCCATTTATTAGTCTACACCCTCCCACTGCCTGCTGGATGAATCCATATCACTTTTGGTACCCCCAGCCAACCTTCCCATTGGGGGGAAAATAATACTTGGGTAATATTTCATGTGTGGTAAGTTTATTATTCATTTCACTCAGAACTTTCTGTTGGATATGAACGTCGGCGAGCAGATGTACTTCAGACAGCACCACCTGTCTAACACCTCCAACTTCACGGTCAGTGGCAGTGGACATTTGTCAATCATGTCCAACCTGGATGTGAAACGGACAGGATGTTTTTTTTGTTGTTGTTTTTTTTTTAAATGTTTATTGATTTTCAAGAAAAGAACGAGGAAAGGGAGAGGGAAAACGGAAAATAAAACCTAACCAAAAAAACACACTAATATACTGACTAAAGAACACAGCACATCTTGGATTACAATAATGTTCCACGGTCTAGTAAGGATGGTACTATAATAAAAAACATCTTAAGATAAAGTTAAACGAATTTGACATCTTCAAATCACACACTAATTTCACAGTGAGTCTTCCAAAATAGCAAAGTCTAAGGTTCACATTTTTAGATGATTCAGTATCGGTGTCCCATGTCTTATCAAACTGTCCTCCTCAGTCTTCATTATAAAATCTCAGTCTTTCCAGATGTGAAGTATTTGAAAGTTCTCACAGCCACAAACTATATATGAAGGCACATAATCCATTTTCCATACATGAAAATTAACTTTTTTGCAATCACCATCTGAAATGAATGTCCTTCTTTCAGAACACTTGTGGCCCCAGGATTGCTACCAAGGGGGCAGGGTACCAGATTCTTACCAAAAAAAACAGAAAATGCACTTCCATATGAATGAAGCTTACTACATGCCCAGAAGAAGTGGCTAGAGTACCTATCTGGGACTTACATCGGTTGCATACTGGTGGGATATCAGGGTAAAATTTGTGTAACTTTTCTCTTGAATTTGAATTTTTAATATCAGATTGTGTCTAGTATTAACTGAACAACAGGATGTTTTTGCTTGCACATGTAACAGCACATTTGTTTTCCTTAATCTCCAGGGCTACCTTTCTAGAAACAGTCTGTCCCATCATCATCAGGGGCGCTGTGGCTCAGTGGTAGGGGTTGCCTGTCAATCGGAAGGTTGGTGGTTCGATCCCTGCCCTGCAGTCCCACGTCGAAGTGTTTCTTGGCAAGACACTGAACCCCGAGTTGCCCCCGGTCGCCGCACGGAGTGTGAATGTGTATGAATGTTTATCTGATGAGCAGCTGGCACCCTTGTACGGCACCTCGGCCCCAGTGTAAGAATGTGTGTGAATGGTGAATGTATCCTGTATGATGTAAAAGTGCTTTGAGTAGTCATAAGACTAGAAAAGCGCTATATAATACAGCACATTTACATATCTGCATAGCTACTGGGATAGGAGATATCACGCCAGGGGGACATTGACTATCCCTTTTGCCAATGGTGATGCAATTAAGAGGAGAGAGAGAAGAGAGAGCTTTTTAGAGTGGAGAGATACACATCCCTTTGGACTGACACGGGCAATGGCGGGTCTTTTATGTCACAAATCTACGCTTCACAGCTATTCGCTTTTTCTTCTGCGTGCAGTGTTTTCCTGGCGTAACGCAGACCAGTGATAGAATATATTGTTTCATCCCCACCTAAAATCTTTAATTTTTGAAAAAGCCCTAATCGGTATTCCTATACTACAATGTATCAGATAACTTTTTAAAACAGTACGGGGTCATTGAAGTGATGAACCTACAGAAAATCATTCTAAAATATTATGCTATACTTGTTATTATTATTGTCATTCGGCCGTCTACAACTTTCTGTTCTTGTTCTAAAGACCACAGTACCTGCTCAGCACCAAAGACACTAACTAAACTAAGTAATTACTTTTAAAAAGTAACTGGTACAGTTACTAGTTACTTCTTCCCAAAAGAAACTAATTAGATACTCAGTACCCATTATAAAGTAACTATGTTACTTCGGAAAGTTACATTTTAAATGCTCAAATGTGACCCCACCTCCACCCCTCTTTAAGGAACTTAAAATACATTTTCTGTTCAATTCTTTATGATAAATCTGAATATCATTATTAAATGGACACTTAATACAATACATCATTAACAGAAAAGTCTACACACCTTTAAATGGTTATACATTTGCGCTGGTGTGTGCGTCGAGCCGGGCGTGTCCTGCTGTGTGTGTGTGTTGTGGGTGTGTTGGTGTTGTGGTGTGTGGTGTGTGTGTGTGCGCGTGGTGTGTGGAGAGAGGGAGAAGTGAGAGAGTGACAGCAATTAGCTTCGGAGCCACTCAAGATCACGTGAGAGAAAGTGCCCCCCCCCTAAGTTTTCTGACCACGGTGGGAATTCTATAGCAGGAAAAGTCCCCCCCTTCCTGATTTCATAATGCCATACCTGTCTCTCGTTGACTGACTCCTTGTTTTGTTCATTGTGTCCGACTATGCGTGCTTATGAACACCCGCCCAACTCTACCTCTGATTTTGCTTCCATGAAATTTTACTCGACCTCAGCCATCGTCAGCATTGTGCGCTGTCTCGTGCACGCCCACTACCCAAGGAAGTAAAAAGTCTTTTCCTCTCGGCTCGAGATCAAGTTGGTCTGATGAAAAAAAAAAGCTTCAATTATAGTAACACGCCGCATTTTCGGGAGTAACGGTAACGCCGTTATTATATGGGAAGATCAATTAGATTACTCTTACTGAAAAAAGTAACGCCGTTATCCCCTCACTGCTAGCTGGTGAGCATTAGCCGCTAAGCCCGGCATTGCCCAGTTTTTAAAGTGTTTCCAGGCTTGGCAACCAAGCACAAGCTTTTGGTTGCCAAATTGACAATACGGTTGCTATCGTTGAACTACTTACATGTGGAAGAATAACTTCTTTATGTAACCAAACCACACATTTTAATAATGAAACAATGAAGAATGACCAGCGATATATTTCCCTTACAAATAGAGACTCAATTTTTGGATCAGCACAAAAGGGGAGGGGGAGTTACATAACACAATACCTTAAAACAATAATTCCTTCTTTCTAGTAATTATACTTCTTTAAATTTCTGTTTAAAGGCAAAAACTAGCGTCAAACAACCATAGCTAAATCGTTTTTAAATGACTGCTAGCTTAGCTACAAGCTAGTAATCAAACACAACAAAGGCGGTCACTTGAATGGCGTTTTGAGCTAACGTTAGCATCAAACATCATAGATAGCTAAAACGTTTCTGAAATGATTCCCATCTTCTTTTTATTGTTTGTATGAAGAAAGTTCATTATTTCAAATTTCACAAATTTCATATGACACGTTGTGTTGTTTCTACGACAACAGCAGTGACCATAGTGCTAGCTCATGTTAGCTCACAGCTTTCGCTGTCAGACGGTTGTGTACGTCCCCGTGCTGGAAACCTCTACAGTGAAATACAGTACACTTTTACACCATTAGCTGTTTTTTTTTGTTTTTTAGAGTTATTTTTTGGGCTTTTTTCCCTTTATTGTAGTGATAGTAGGTAGCCTGGGGGGAGAGAGAGGAGGATGACACGCACATCAGGAAGCAGGTTGGATACTGGCTGTAGCTAACGGTACCTAAGGTTGCTACCAGTGTAACGTTGTGTTAGTGTTTACTAGCACAACGCTTCTGTTGCTTCTCCCCATGGTGTTCTACTCTAATGTATCTTCTTCCTGCTTCTGGCGAGAGCAACGTGTTTTTCCTCCTCTCCCCTCTTATCTTACTTGGCTCCTTAGTCTGTCTACCTTTCTTGTGGAACTTTTTCTTTTCTCTTTGTCCCCTGCCTGCTGTTTTCTTAGACATTCGAATATGGAATTGATTAACTGGTCACTCACGCTATTGACAAGATTTTTTCATCAAACATGCTTCTCCTGGGGAGCCGACTGCCCCAGCGGGACGTTCCCTGCAGGCTACGCTCGCGATTCCTATTCCCGGGAGTGGGCGTGGTCTGCCTGGACGTTCTCACTGTGGATGACGTTGAAGACATTTGGATAATTGAATTCTGTTGGTGGGGCTCCTGATCATCGGACTTGGGGTCTCACTGACCTATCGGAAAATTGTTAAGACAGCCGCCAGCAATTCACCCACAGCTGCTGGGGAACTTAAAGAGTGCCTCCACGATGTTGAGAGGAGAAGGTTTTTACATCTAAGGCTAACCATTCCAGTGAACTGTCTCGTAACATCTCAGACCGACCGTGAAGCGCAGAAGGGGATTGATACCAACAGGCCCAGTCGGTGAGTTGCTTCGTGACCACCGACTGGCAGAGAGGTAGATGGACTGCAAAACTACTACGGATATGGATGCTCGCATGACGCTGAGGTCGGTGACAAATGATTGATGGACATTGATTTGGATAAATTCTACCGATTCACCCTAATGGACTGCAACTGATCAACTACCCCCCCCCCCCCCCGCCCCCCCCGCCACCCTTCACCCGAGCAGGAAAACAACCAGCAGCTGGCCTTCTATCTCGTCTGTGCCCTGGTTATCTCTTCAGGTCACGCCTAGGACTGAGCTTTTAACAACACAGACAGTTTGACGCGCACATTGCACACACAACTCATTATCTCAACACGCACCATACACTCCCTCCCCATCCCGCCCACATCCATATGTCTGCCTCGTTTCTGTTTGTTTCTCGCACCCTCTATATGCCACCTCAAAAAATTCCTTCATGTGTCCACATGAACTGTGTGTTGTCTTGCATTCTTTTATGTTGTTATGTCTTGTACTTATCTTGCTACAATGCTGATTGATTCTGTTCTGATGCTCTGAAGTGAAGTGTGCGCATGCCTGAAAAGTGCGAGCTGCCTGTTGCAGTGCTCCGTCTCTGTCTTCTTACTACTGGTTCTACTGTGATACGAGTTTCCCTTCGGGATCAATAAAGTATTCTCTGATTCTGATTCTGATTCTGATTCGATTTTAGTGGGTATACTGCACTATATAGTATATATATGGTAGTGTATATATATATACTAAACCTTTGGGGAGGGGGTGGCATATCACAGTGGTTGGTCTGGGTGCCTCTCTCAGGTAAATTTTGAGCATCTTCATTTCCTGTATTCGGATACACTATTATGCACCAATTTAGGTGAAATACCTTGATTTGGCCTTTGTGAAGAAGAAAAAACACAGATGACAATTAAAAATATATCAAATTATAATGGAAAGTAGGCCATATTGTGTCTATGAGTGTCTTTGGCATTTTTAAGTGGGTAATATGGAAATTCTGATGCCTTCTTAGTGGTTAACTGCATATACCTGCGTATCACGTTTTTAAATTTTAAATTGTTTAATAATATTAAAAAACAACAAATTAAACAGATGGTTGCCTAAGCGGAAACCATAGGCCCACAAATGGTTGCCAAATGACTCAATCTGATTGCTAAGGACAACCGGTCAACCGTTACTGTCAAGCTCTATAAGGAGTCTGATATTTTCCTCTGAGTTGGTGGAGACCAAAAACACTTCACTGGCCTACTCCCCCAGATCTGCAAGTCATCACATTATAAAAAATTACTCACTTACCGTTTACAAATTACATGTTCTTAACCCAGCGTGAGAACGTGCCTGCTCATGCCAGCTCACATGCCTGGGTTGAGCTGAATGTGACCTGTAGTTGTATAAATATGTGATGGCGTCATGTATTTACAAAGAAAAGGTTATGGCATGTCAGTTAATCTTATTTTCCCACTTGAGGAAAGATTTCTTTGCAAGGCAGCGTAAAAACCCAATGAACACTACAACTCCAAATGTGTACGTTTTGCAACATACAAATCAAGTAATTTATTTATTAATCAAAAGGTCCTTGATTTAACCTCAACCATGTTAATTTATTAATCATCAAAATGCAATATTTAAAAGATGGACCAGGGCAGAAAAGTTATTTTTTTACATAAAGACAAGAGTTTGAAGTTAAATAAAACCACAATAATTTAGTGTTTTGTTTTAATAGGCCTTAGTGGTCCCCTAACACCATATCTGAAGTCTCTTTTATATAGACCTTAGTGGTCCACTAATACTCTGTACTGAAGTCCTCTTTATATAGACCTATGGTCCCTAATACTGTGGGATGTGTAAATGTCCTTCAGGGAGGGGAGTGAAGCACCAATGATTCTTCCAGCTAACTTGTTAAAAGTATTGAAAAATGTGTCCAAAAAACCCATAAAAGACATCCATTGCTACATTCTACAACGTTACATCCAATTTGGCCAGCAGAGGGCGGGTCAAGCTCATCAAAGTTTTACAATCTCCCAGTGTGAAAAGTGAAACTAAAACATTCCTGTGCCCCCAACAAGTAGTCCACTACAGTCAGCTACCCAAGCAAGTACCTTAAAATTAAGTACACACTCAATACTGTGTCTCCTTTTTTTAAAACTCTGCACACATTTCCCAAAACTGCACACACAAAATGCAAAATGCCTCACATGTCCTTCAAAATGCCATAAACACATCTCAAAATTCTTGGTGGAATAACGTTACGCTTGTAGCGTAGATAAGTTGGACTGGAAGCTCCTAACGTTAGCTTACGCCATACAAGTCTCGTTTAGTTTTACTAACCAAGACTTTTCAAGGCTACAAGGCCGGTGAAATGTATAAAATCAACCGTTGTGTCATGGAGTATTACTCAAAATGTGGTTTTGGAGATTGTAATGTCTTTGTTATTCCTCTATGTTTATTGGAGACAGGAGAGTGGCATTCAAAGCCAATCAATGTGAGTCAAACACACAACTGTCTGTTTCCTATTAGTTACATATTCACTGCTGTTTAAAGGTCCCATAACATGGTGCTTTTTGGATGCTTTTATATAGACCTTAGTGGTCCCTAATACTGTATCTGAAGTCTCTTTTATATAGACCTTAGTGGTCCCCTAATACTGTATCTGAAGTCTCTTTTATATAGACCTTTGTGGTCCCTAATACTGTATCTGAAGTCTCTTTTATATAGACCTTAGTGGTCCCCAATACTGTATCTGAAGTTCTTTTATATAGACCTTAGTGGTCCCTAATACTGTATCTGAAGTTCTTTTATATAGAACGTAGTGGTCCCCTAATACTGGATCTGAAGTCTCTTTAATAGACCTTAGTGGTCCCTAATACTGGATCTGAAGTCTATTTTTACATAGACCTTAGTGGTCCCCTACTACTGATATCTGAAGTCTCTTTATATAGACCTTAGTGGTCCCAATACTGGATCTGATGTCTCTTTATATAGACCTTAGTGGTCCCCTAATACTGTATCTGAAGTCTCTTTTATTGTAGACCTTAGTGGTCCCTAATACTGTATCTGAAGTCTCTTTTATATAGAACTTAGTGGTCTCCTAATACTGTATCTGAAGTCTCTTTATATAGACCTTAGTGGGTCCCTTATACTGTATCTGAAGTGTCTTTTATATAGACCTTAGTGGTCCCTAATACGTATCTGGAGTGTCTTTATATAGACCTTAGTGGTCCTAATACTGTATCTGAAGCTCTTTTTTTATAGACCTTAGTGGTCCCTAATACGTATCTGAGTCTTTTTTCCCAAATTTCAGCCTTGGTGTAGAATTCCATCCACTAGAGCCAGTCCCACAATAACCTTTCCTTAGTATGTGTCATTTCTGAGTCTGTAGCCTTTGAGGAAGAGAGGAGTGTCTCTCTCTCATGGATGGGGCAAATTCTCTGGGCTGGCAAAGCAGAGAAAGGGGAGTTAACCTTGCCCCTTATGACCTCATAAGGGGCAATATTCCACATCAGCCCATCTGAGGTTTCATTTTCAAAAGCAGAGCAGGATACCCAGGGCTC
>NC_045736.1:31142351-31143809 GCF_008692095.1 Etheostoma spectabile
TATCACCATTTCTAGCCACTAGGGGGCCACAGACAGGCTGGGGCAACTCATATTAATGTTAAAAAAACTTCATAAAGTGAAATTTTGTTATTGCTGTTCAACCAGTTGACGTTATGAGGTAATTGCTTACAGTTGATCTCAATTGATATGGCACATTTAGTGAAAAAAACTCCCAATTCTTAAAACTCTAAGTACAGTCGTGGTCAAAAGTTTTGAGAATGACACAAATAGAAATTTTTACAAAGTCTGCTGCCTCAATTTTTATGATGGAAACTTGCACGTACTCCAGACTGTTATGTGGAGTGTTCGGATGAACTGCAATTAATTGCAAAGTCCCTCCTTTCAATAAAAATTAACTTAATGTTAAAAAACATTTTCACTGCATTTTAGCCCTGCCACTAATGGACCAGATGACATCATGTCAGTGATTATTTTGTTAACACAAGTGAGAGTGTTGATGAGGACCGGGCTTGAGATCACTCTGTCATGCTGGTTGAGTTAGAATAAAGGACTGGATCTTGAAAAGGATTGTGGTGCATGAAATCATTGTTCTTCCGTCTGGTAACCATGGTACCTGCAAAGAAACAGGTGCTTGTCCCATTGCTTTACACAAAAAGCTTCACAGGCCAAGATATTGCTGCTAGTAAGATTTCCCCTAAATCAACCATTTATCACCATCAGAACTTCAAGTGAGAGGTTCAGTTTGTTGTGAAGAAGGCTTCAGGGCGTCCAAGAAAGTCCAGCAAGCGTCAGGACCGTCTCCTAAAGTCTATTCAGCTGCAGGATTGGGGCACCACCAATGCAGAGCTTGCTCAGGAATGGCAGCAGGCAGGTGTGAGTGCATCTGCACGCACAGTGAGGCAAAGACTTTTGGAGGATGGCCTGGTGTCAAGACGGGCGGCAAAGAAGCCACTTCTCTCCAGGAAAAACATCAGGGACAGATTATTATTCTGCAAAAGGGACAAGGATTGGACACCTGAGGACTGGGGCAAAGTAATTTTCTCAGATGAATCCCCTTCCCTATTGTTCGGGGCATCCAGAAAAAGCTTGTCCGGAGAAGACAAGGTGAGCGCTACCATCAGTCCTGTGTCATGTCAACAGTAAAGCATCCAGAGACCATTCATGTGTGGGGTTGCTTCTCAGCCAAGGGTGTGGGCTCACTCACAATTTTGTCTAAAAACACAGCCATGAATAAAGAATGGTACAAAACATCCTTCGAGAGCAACTTCTCCCAAGCATCCAAAAACAGTTTGGAGACCAACAATGCCTTTTCCTGCGTAAATGAGCACCTAGCCATAAGGCCAAAGTGATTACCAAGAGGCTCAGGGAACAAAACATCAACATTTTGGGTTCATGGCCAGCAAACTCCCCAGACCTTAATCCCATTGAGAACTTGTGGTCAATCTTCAAGAGGTGGGCGAACAAACAAAAACCCACAAATTCTGACAAACTTTAAGA
>NC_045736.1:31143819-31143915 GCF_008692095.1 Etheostoma spectabile
TTATGCAAGAATGGACGGCCATGAGTCAGGATGTGGCCTAAAAGTAAACAGACAGCATTCCAGGGCGAACTGCAGAGGTCTTGAAAAAGAAGGGTC
>NC_045736.1:31143925-31144018 GCF_008692095.1 Etheostoma spectabile
GCAAATATTGACTTTTTGCATAAACTGAATGTAATTGTCAATAAAAGCCTTTGGCTCTTAAAAAATGCTTATGATTATACTTCAGTATACCGT
>NC_045736.1:31144028-31145232 GCF_008692095.1 Etheostoma spectabile
ATCTGACAAAAATATCTACAAACACGGCATGAGATAACTCTGTGAAATCCAATCCTTGAGTCATTCTCAAAACTTTTGACCACGACTGTACAATCCTCACCTCACATGGTAAATTAAGCACTCTGTGACCTGCAAAAGGTGATCGCTCCATCAAAAGAATTAACTCACCTGTCAAATGTAAATAAATCTATTAATGAATAAGTCATTGTCATCAAAACGAAATGTCCCTTTATCATTGATTAGACAAAGACAGTCAATATACAAAGACATCTTGTCATTTGGTTGTGTACTCTGAAAGTGTGTTAGTTACCCACCACATGGCGCACACTATATACTTTCTCATTGTATGTACACACCAGCCAACTGTAAATACTTAAAGAAAGCTTGTACAGAAAAATGTATAAACTTCTTGGATCATCCAATCTTCTCTCTGTCTGGCTACAACATCACACCTGATGTCCTTCCTTGCAGAGCACTGAGGGAAAAATCTTTTGGCACAATACAGCCCCCCCAAAAAAAAACAATCTGCTGTGATGTCCTCACCTGTCACTTGTTTGCGTTTTGCGGCTTTAAATTGTGAGGAAGTTGTATTGTTGCCTACGTCTATCCATCTACCCATCTGACAACTTTTACAACAATACCACGTAATTAGTACAGTGTTTCCCATACATTGAGATATTTGTGGCACATACTGCTGCACATGCTCTCTCTCCCTCTCTCTCTCTCTCTTTCTCTCTCTCTCACAGACACAACATACCCTACTCCTCCGTGCAGATTAATTAATGCCATTTATTAGTCTACACCCTCCCACTGCCTGCTGGTATGAATCCATATCACTTTTGGTACCCCCAGCCAACCTTCCCATTGGGGGTGAAAAATAATATCTTGGGTAATATTTCATGTGTGGTAAGTTTATTATTCATTTCACTCAGAACTTTCTGTTGGATATGAACGTCGGCGAGCAGATGTACTTCAGACAGCACCACCTGTCTAACAGCCTCCAACTTCACGGTCAGTGGCAGTGGACATTTGTCAATCATGTCCAACCTGGATGTGAAATCGGACAGGATGTTTTTTTGTTGTTGTTTTTTTTTTAAATATGTTTATTGATTTTCAAGAAAAGAACGAGGAAAGGGGAGAGGGAAAACGGAAAATAAAAACCTAACCAAAAAAAAACACTAAATATACTGAACATAAAGAACAC
>NC_045736.1:31145242-31145320 GCF_008692095.1 Etheostoma spectabile
GGATTACAATAATGTTCCACGGTCATAGTAAGGATGGATACTATAAATAAAAACATCTTAAGATAAAGTTAAACGAAT
>NC_045736.1:31145330-31148063 GCF_008692095.1 Etheostoma spectabile
GACATCTTCAAATCACACACTAATTTTCACAGTGAGGTCTTCCAAAATAGCCAAAGTCTAAGGGTTCACATTTTTAAGATGATTCAGTATCGGGTCCCATGTCTTATCAAACGTGTCTCCTCAGTCTTCATTATAAAATCTCAGTCTTTCCAGATGTGAAGTATTTGAAAGTTCTCACAGCCACAAACTATATATGAAGGCACATAATCCATTTTCCATACATGTAAAATTAACTTTTTTGCAATCACCATCTGAAATTGAATGGCTCTTCTTTCAGACACTTGTGGCCCCCAGGATTGCTACCAAGGGGCAGGGTACCAGATTCTTACCAAAAAAAAACAGAAAAATGCACTTCCAATATGAATGAAGCTTACTACATGCCCAGAAAGAATGTGCTAGAGTACCTATCTGGGACTTACATCGGTTGCATACTGGTGGGATATCAGGGTAAAATTTGTGTAACTTTTCTCTTGAATTTGAATTTTTAAATATCAGATTGTGTCTAGTATTAACTGAACAACAGGATGTTGTTTGCTTGCACATGTAACAGCACATTTGGTTTCCTTAATCTCCAGGGCTGACCTTTCTAGAAACAAGTCTGTCCATCATCATCATAGGGGCGGCTGTGGCTCAGTGGTAGAGGGGTTGCCTGTCAATCGGAAGGTTGGTGGGTCGATCCCTGGCCCTGCAGTCCCACGTCGAAGTGTTCTTGGGCAAGACACTGAACCCCGAGTTGCCCCCGGTGCTGCGCATCGGAGTGTGAATGTGTATGAATGTTTATCTGATGAGCAGCTGGCACCTTGTACGGCAGCCTCGGCCCCAGTGTAAGAATGTGTGTGAATGGTGAATGTATCCTGTATGATGTAAAAGTGCTTTGAGTAGTCATTAAGACTAGAAAAGCGCTATATAAATACAGCACATTTACATCATCTGCATAGCTACTGGGATAGGAGATATCACGCCAGGGGGGGCACATTGACTATCCACTTTTGCCAATGGTTGATGGCAATTAGAGAGAGAGAGAGAGAGAGAGAGAGCTTTTTGTAGAGTGGAGAGGATAACAATCACCTTTGGACTGACACGGGCAATGGCGGGTCTGTTATGTCACAAATCTACGCTTCACAGCTATTCGCTGTTCTTCTGCGTGCAGTGTTTTCCTGGCGTAACGCAGACCAAGTGATAGAAATATGTGTTTCATCCCCACCTAAAATCTTTAATTTTGAAAAAAGCCCTAATCGGTATTCCTATACTAACAATGTATCAGATAACGATTTTAAAAACAGTACGTGGTCAATTGAAGTGATGAACCTACAGAAAATCATTCTAAATAATTATTGCTATTACTTGTTATTATTATTGTTCATTCGGCCGTCTACAACTTTACTGTTCTTGTTCTAAAGATCCACAGTACCTGCTCAGCACCAAGACACTAACTAAACTAAGTAATTACTTTTAAAAAGTAACTGGTTACAGTTACTAGTTACTTCTTCCCAAAAGAAACTAAATTAGATACTCAGTAACACATTATAAAAGTAACTAGTTACTTCGGAAAGTTACATTTTTAAATGCTCAAATGTGACCCCACCTCCACCCCTCTGTAATGGAACTTAAAATACATGTTCATGTTCAATTCTTTATGATAAATCTGAATATCATTATTAAATGGACACTTAATACAATACATCATTAACAGAAAGTCTACACACATTTAAATGGTTATACATTTGCGCTGGTGTGTGCGTCGAGCCGGCGTGTCTGCTGTGTGTGTGTGTGTGTGTGTGTGTGTGATTGTGTGTGTGTGTGTGTGTGTGTGTGCGCGTGGTGTGTGGGAGAGAGGGAGAAGTGAGAGAGTGACAGCAATTAGCTTCGGAGCCACTCAAGAGTCACAGTGAGAGAAAGTGCCCCCCCCCTAAGTTTTCTGACCACGGTGGGAATTCTATAGCAGGAAAAGTCCCCCCCTTCCTGATTTCATAATGCCATACCTGTCTCTCGTTGACTGACTCCTTGTTTTGTTCATTGTGTCCGACTATGCGTGCTTATGAACACCCGCCCAACTCTACCTCTGATTGGCTTACCATGAAATTTTACTCGACCTCAGCCAATCGTCAGCATTTGTGCGCTTGTCTCGTGCACGGCCCACTAACCAAGGAAGTAAAAAAGTCTTTTCCTCTCGGCTCAGAGATCAAGTTGGTCTGATGAAAAAAAAAAAGCTTCAATTATAGTAACACGCCGCATTATTCGGGAGTAACGGTAACGCCGTTATTAAGATGGGAAGATCAATTAGATTACTCGTTACTGAAAAAAGTAACGCCGTTATTCCCCTCACTGCTAGCTGGTGAGCATTTAGCCGCTAAAGCACGGCCATTGCCCAGTTTTTAAAGTGGTTGCCAGGCTTGGCAACCAAGCACAAGCATTTGGTTGCCAAAATTGACAATACGGTTGCTATCGTTTGAACTACTTACATGTGGAGCAATTAACTTCTTTATGTAACCAAACCACACATTTTAATAATGAAACAATGAGAGAATGACCAGCGATATAATTTCCCTTACAAATAGAGACTCAATTTTTGGATCAGCACAAAAAAGGGGAGGGGGGAGTTACATAACAACAATACCTTAAAACAATAATTCCTTCTTTCTAGTAATTACTTCTTTAAATTTCTGTTAAAAGGCAAAAACTAGCGTCAAACAACCATAGCTAAATCGTTTTTGAAATGACTGCTAGCTTAGC
>NC_045736.1:31148073-31148159 GCF_008692095.1 Etheostoma spectabile
TAATCAAACACAACAAAGGCTGTCACTTGAATGGCGTTTTGAGCTAACGTTAGCATCAAACAATCATAGATAGCTAAAACGTTTCT
>NC_045736.1:31148169-31154305 GCF_008692095.1 Etheostoma spectabile
ATTCCCATCTTCTGTTATTGTTTGTAATGAAGAAAGTTCATTATTTCAAATTTCACAAATTTCAATATGACACGTTGTGTTGTTTCTACGACAACAGCAGTGACCATAGTGCTAGCTCATAGTTAGCTCACAGCTTAGCGGCTGTCAGACGGTTGTACGTCCCGCTGCTGGAAACCTCTACAGTGAAATACAGTAACACTTTTACACCATTTAGCTGTTTTTTTGTTTTTTAGAGTTATTTTTTGGGCTTTTTCCCTTTATTGTAGTGATAGTAGGTAGACTGGAAAGGGGGAGAGAGATGGAGGATGACACGCAACATCAGGGAAGCAGGTTGGATACTGCTGTAGCTAACGGTACGCTAATGTTGCTACCAAGTGTAACGTGTTGTTAGTGTTTACTAGCAGCAACGCTTCTGTTGCTTCTACCCAGTGGTGTAGTCTACTCTAATGTATCTTCTTCCTGCTTCTGGCGAGAGCAGACGTGTTTTTCCTCCTCTCCCCTCTTATCTTAGCTTGGCTCCTTCCCAGTCTGTCTACCCTGTCTTGTGGAATCTTTTTCTTTTCTCTTTGTCCCCTGCCTGCTGTTTTCCTGAGACATTCGAATATGGAATTGATTAACTGGTCACTCAGCGCTATTGACAAGATTTTTTCATCTAAACATGCTTCTCCGGGGGAGCCGGACTGCCCCAGCGGGACGTTCCCTGCAGGCTACGCTCGCGATTCCTATTCCCGGGAGTGGCAGGTGGTCTGCCTGGACGTTCTCACTGTGGATGACGTTGAAGACATTTGGATAATTGGAATTCTGTTGGTGGGGCTCCTGATCATCGGACTTGGGGTCTCACTGACCTATCGGAAAATTGGTAAGACAGCCGCCAGCAAATTCACCCACAAGCTGTCTGGGGAACTTAAAGAGTGCCTACACGGAGTGGTTGAGAGGATGAAGGTTTTACATCTAAGGGCTAACCAGTCCAGTGAACTGTCTCGTAACATCTCAGACCGGACCGTGGAAGCGCAGAAGGGGATTGATACCAACAGGCCAGTCGGTGGAGTTGCTTCGTGTGACCACCGGACTGGCAGAGAGGTAGATGGACTGCAAAATCACTACGTGATGGATGCTCGCAGACGCTGAGTGCGGTGACAAATGATTGATGACATTGATTTGATAAATTCTACCGAGTCACCCTAAATTGGACTGCAACTGATCAACTACCCCCCCCCCGCCCCCCCACCACCCTTCACCCGAGCAGGAAAACAACCAGCAGCTGGCCTTCTATCTCGTCCTGTGCCCTGGTTATCTCTTCAAGGTCACGCCGATGAACTGAGCTTTTAACAACACAGACAGTTTACGCGCACATTGCCACACACTCATTATCTCAAACACGCACCATACACTCCCTCCCCATCCCGCCCAACATCCATATGTCTGCCTCGTTTCTGTGTTTCTCCGCACCCTATATAGGGCCGCAATCAAAAAATAGGTGACCTTGCAGTGGGGAAAATGAAAAAAAAAGGGGTAAGAGTGGCGACGGAAGTGAACGGTATGTTGTTGTCTTGCATTCTTTTATGTTGTTATGTCTTGTACTTTATCTTGCTACAATGCTGATTGATTCTGTTTCTGATGCTCTAAGTGAAGTGTGCGCATGCGCTGAAAGTGCGAGCTGCCTGTTGCAGTGCTCCGTCTCTGTCTTCTTACTACTGGTGCTACTGTGATACAGAGTTTCCCTTCGGGGATCAATAAAGTATTTCTGATTCTGATTCTGATTCTGATTCTGATTTTAGTGGGTATACTGCACTATATATGTATATATATGGTAGTGTATATATATATATCTATAACCTTTGGGGGAGGGGGGTGGCATATCACAGTGGTTGGTCTGGGTGTCCTCTCTCAGGTAAATTTTGAGCATCTTCATTTCCTGTATTCGGATACACTATTATGCACCAATTTAGGTGGAAATACCTTGATTTGGCCTTTGTGAAGAAGAAAAACACAGATGACAATTAAAAATATATCAAAATTATAATGGAAAGTAGGCCATATTGTGTCTATGAGTGTCTTTGGGCATTTTTAAGTGGGTATATGGAAATTCTGATGCCTTCTTAGTGGT
The DNA here is from genome assembly GCF_008692095.1 of Etheostoma spectabile. Classification (NCBI taxonomy): domain Eukaryota; kingdom Metazoa; phylum Chordata; class Actinopteri; order Perciformes; family Percidae; genus Etheostoma; species Etheostoma spectabile. The sequence continues at coordinate 31,150,277 of NC_045736.1, forward strand.
TATACTGCATATACCTGCGTATCACGTTTTTAAAATTTTAAATTGTTTATATATATTAAAAAACAACAAATATTAAACAGATGGTTGCCTAAGCGGATAACCATAGGCCACAAAATGGTTGCCAAATGACTCAATCTGATTGCTAAGGACAACCGGTCAACCGTTACTGTCAAGCTCTATAAGGAGTCTGATATTTTCCTCTGGAATTGGTGGAGACCAAAAACACTTCACTGGACTACTCCCCCGATACTGCAAGTCATCACAATTATTTAAAAAATTACTCACTTTACCGTTTACAAATTACATGTTCTTAACCCAGGCGTTGAGAACGTGCCTGCTCATGCCAGCTCAACATGCCTGGGTTGAGCTGAATGTGCACCTGTAGTTGTATAAATATGTGATGGCGTCATGTATTTACAAAGAAAAGGTTATGGCATGTCAGTTAATCTTTATTTTCCCACATGAGGAAAGATTTCTTTGCAAGGCAGCGTAAAAACCCAATGAAACACTACAACTCCAAATGTGTACGTTTTGCAACATACAATATCAAGTCAATTTATTTAATTAATCAAAAAGGTCCTTGATTTAACCTCAACCATGTTAATTTATTAATCATCAAAATGCAATATTTAAAAGATGGACAAGGGCAGAAAAAGTTATTTTTTTTATCATAAAGACAAGGGAGTTGAAGTTAAATTAAACCAAACAATAATTTAGTGTGTGTTTTATATAGGCCTTAGTGGTCCCCTAACACCATATCTGAAGTCTCTTTTATATAGACCTTAGTGGTCCACTAATACTGTATCTGAAGTCTCATTTTATATAGACCTTAGTGGTCCATAACGTATCTGAAGTCTCTTTTATATAGACCTTAGTGGTCCCCTAATACTGTATCTGAAGTCTCTTATTTAGACCTTAGTGGTCCCCTAATACTGTATCTGAAGTCTCTTTTATAGACCTTAGTGGTCCCCTAATACTGTATCTGAGTCACTTTTATATAGACCTTAGTGGTCCTAATACTATATCTGAAGCCACTTTAAAGACCTTAGTGGTCCCCTAATACCTATCTGAAGTCTCTTTACATGACCTTAGTGGTCCCTAACTCTAATATCTGAAAAGTCTCTTTTATATAGACCTTAGTGGGCCCTAATACTGTACTGAATGTCTCTTTTATAGCCTTAGTGGTCCCTAATACTGTATCTGAAGTCTCTTTTATATAGACCTTAGTGGTCCCTAATACTGTATTCTGAAGTTTCTTTTATATAGACCCTAATGGTCCCCTAATACTATATCTGAATTCTCTTTTATATAGGCCTTAGTGGTCCCCTAATACCATATCTGAAGTCTCTTTCCATGCCATGATGTCTCTCTCTTATGGGTGGGCCCAATTCTCTGTTTGGGCAAAGCAGAGAAAGGGGAGGTAACATTTCCCCTTATGTCGTCAACAGATAGCTTTATTTGTCACGTGTGCACAGGTACACAGTGAGATGATGCTTTCGTTGGAGCAAGCCTCCGGGCCGCAGCTATTTAAAGCGTCGCCACACGCTCTCCCGAAAAGGATCAATGCAGACAGCAATATAATATACAATACATAACAACATAATGCAGAGGACAACACACAGTACATGTGGTCACATGAAGGGATTTTTTGAGGTGGCTTGGGAGGGTGAAAAAAAACAAAGAAAGGTTTCCGAGGCAGAAAGTTCAAAGGGGGAGGGATAGGGATGGGTGGTGTATGGTGATCATCAGTGATGATAGTGAGTTTGTGTATGTGAAGTATGAGGCGTCAGACTGTCTATGTTGTTACAGAAAGTTCTGTTCAATTCGGCCCTGTCCTTGAGAGATAAGCCAGTGCGCAGGAGAAGACAGTAAGCATTAAGACAATGATTTTATTGTCTTAATGATTCGGTAGCATTTGTCCAGTTCAGTGTCCGTCAATCTCTCTCATCCTCAGCGTCATACGTGCGTCCAGGTCATACGTGCGTCCAGTCCATGTAGTGAATTTGACAGTCCTTCTACTTTCATTGTCAGTCTGGTGGTTACCTTTAGCAACTCAACAGACTGGGCTCCGATGGTATCAGTCCTCCTCTGCGCTTCCACAGACCTGAGATGTTACGAGATAGTTCACTGTTCTGATCAGCCCTCTGATGTAAAGCCTTCAGTTTCTCATTGTCTTCATTGAAGCACTCTTTAAGTTCCCCAGACAGCTTTTGGGTAAATTTGATGGCGGTTGTCTTACCAATTTTACAATAAATTAGGGAGATTCCAAGTCTGATGATCAGGAAGCCCCCTAACAGAATTCCAATTATCCATAAATCTTCGATGTCCTCCACAGTTAAAACATCCAAGCCGACCGCTTGCCAATTCTCCAACGAATCGCGAATGTTCTACTGGGGCAGGTCGGCTCACCCGGTGAAGCATGCTTGAGCGAGAAAGTCTTGTCAATAGTGCTGAGTGACCAGCTGACCAATTCTATTTCAAATGTTTTCCAGGAAAACAGCAGTCAGTGCGGACAGAAGAAAAAAAGGAAAAGTTTCCACACGACGAAGTAGAAAAAAAATAGACAAAAAATAGAAGCAAGCCAAGATAAGAGGGGAGAGTAGGAAAAGGACGGCTGCAATCGACAGAAGCAGGAAGTAGAAGAGGGGCAAGATTGGCTTTTTAGGGGTGAAAATGGGACAAGGACAGATTGCTTATTACAAAACCAGGGCGGGGCTCTCTCAGGAGGAAAGGACCAGTGGGCCAGATTAAATTAAATTAAATTAACAGTTTTTCAGTCCCTCCAGGATTTCACAGCCTTTTCTAGAGTTTGTTGATGCCCAAAAATGTTTCTTTTGGCCTACTTCTTAAAAGTTAAAAGGAAACTTGTGGAGAATTCGTCTACTCTAGGCTGAGTTTTCCTAGTAACTTTACAAAAAATGTTCAGGATGCTGCAAATGTTGGCATAATATGAAAATGCACCTGATTGGACGGCTGTTACGGGGTACTGAGCTGTTAAAGGTCACGCTTCTGACTTGGAACAATTCACCCTATAACCTGAAAATTTTGAAAGCAAGTAAATAATCAAGAGTAGGTAAGGTATTGATATGCAAGGCTCGGACACAAAAAGCAACATATCATCCGCGTATAGCATGAGTTTATGCACCCCTACTCTTACCAACACCTGGGAAGTTAATCTTCGCCCATGTGGCTAATGCCAAAGACTCTATGACTAAACAAACAGCAAAGGTAAAAGTATTTCCTCCTGATCCAAGTCATTTAGTATACAGCTCAATTACAGCGTCTCTTTCCAGAAACAATGTCCACATTACTTAAAAGTGACTATTTCTTTTACTAAAACAGGTTGCAGCTGTTAAATGTCATTAAGTGATTGTGCTAGCTGATGAGTTAGTAATTTAATTATACATCCCAGCCTGTCAGTTTCAACAGAAACATATGTAAATTATGCAATGTTACAGTAATGGGACAGGGTGGTGAGAAGGCACCAAACAACTTCAGATAGTCTTTAAGGTCACATAAGGATTCCAAGTATAAAATTATTTTTTAAATGCAGAATCATTTTGAGAATTTTACAACATATAGTAGGGGTGGGAATCACCAGAGGCCTCACAATATGATACCATCACGATACTTATGTCACGATGCAATGTTATTGTGATTTTAAACATATTGCAATATTCTGCGATATAGTGCAATTTACTACCTTTTTTTTCCAACTTCTAATTTTTCCCAATTTCAAATGAAGTCCCCAAAAGAAAAACTTTGTCAACATCTGTTTCATCTAAAACAAAACATTTCGTTTGTTCATATTACTTCAATTTTATTGCTGCAAAATGGGACAAACTGACCAACACATTTAGTTGCATTTAGTAAAGATCTGAATACGTACGTCTTCCACCACTGGGACTGGCTGATCAACACTGTCCTCCCTAGAGCCCTTTTGCTCTGGGTAAAAACACAGATTCTTTATGAGCACTTCAACATTTCATTCCTGGTCCTCCGTCCCCCCCCCCCTCTGCGCTCAGGAAA
>NC_045736.1:31154315-31154452 GCF_008692095.1 Etheostoma spectabile
CATTGTTAAGATTAGAGTAGTAAGAAAAGAGTGGTAAGATTAAGATTAAGATCAATGTATCCTTTATTAGTCCCACAAGGGGAAATTACAATTTACACTCTGTTGTTTTTACACACATTACACACAGGCCTGAATTA
>NC_045736.1:31154462-31155822 GCF_008692095.1 Etheostoma spectabile
CATGCTCAGTACCTATACATGCACCAATGGAGAGATGTCAGAGTGAGAAAACCACTTATGGTGGGGGAAAAAATCAATACAGAATAGTAATATTTTCCGTTGCAATACTGTATCAATACACAGATGCAAAGTATTGATCTATTATTATATATGTGTTGGTCAGTTTGTCCCATTTTGCAGCAATAAAATTGAAGTGATATGAACAAACAGAGAAATGTTTCTTTTTAGATGAAACAGATGTTGACAACGTTTCCTTTTGGGGACGTCATTTGAAATTGGGAAAAATTAGAAGTTGGAAAAAAAGGTAGCACTATATCGCAGAATATTGCAATATGTTTAAAATCAAAATTACATTGCATCGTGACATAAGTATTGTGATGGTATCATATTGTGAGGCCTCTGGTGAGTCCCCCCCCTACTTAATGCTTTAAAATTCTCAAAATGATTCTGCATTTAAAAAATATTTTCATACTTTGAATCCTTATGTGACCTAAGAGACTATCTGAAGTTGTTCAGTGCCATCTCACCACCCTGTCCCATTACTGTAATGTTGCATAATTTACATGTGTTCCTGTTGAAACTGACAGGCTGGGATGTATAATTAAATTATTAACTCATCAGCTGGCACAATCACTTAATGACATTTAACAGCTGCAACCTGTTCTAGTGAAAGAAATAGTCACTTTTAAGTAATGTGGACATTGTTTCTGGAAAGTGACGCTGTAATGGAGCTGTATACTAAATGACTTGGATCAGGAGGAAATACTTTTACCTTTGCTGTGTTGTTTAGTCATAGAGCCTTTGGTAGCAGCCATACAGAGGAAGATTAACTTCCCAGTTGTTATGGTAGGTCTGGGGGTGCACAAACTCACGCTATATGCGGATGATATGTTGCTTTTTGTGTCTGAGCCTTGCATATCAATACCCATCTACTCAGGATTATTTACTGGTTTTCAAATTTGACTGATAGTGTGACACACCCTATAACTAAAACAAGAGCAAAATAAAGCCAGTTCAAATCATTTAAAAATAATTTATGGGGTGTGTCACAATATCAGTCAGTTTAACCACTTTTGCAGTAAAATGTTGTCCTATGAGAATCCATTTTATATGTGGAAGACCGAAACTAATATGAATATATTAGCTATTGAAAAGGAGCATCTCAAAAACTGAAGTGAGTTTTCTCTCTAGACTAGAAAGAGAGAATTTATAATAAAATAAGGTAATCATAGCATTTCAAAACAGAACATATACGTATATAAATACAAAGTTAGTTCAATATGCAAAAGACTATGACGTGTCTAAATTTGCAGGACTGTGAAAGAAAGTTTTGGAGATCATCAAATAAGTTTCACCTACA
>NC_045736.1:31155832-31157635 GCF_008692095.1 Etheostoma spectabile
GGGGGGGGCTCTAGCTCACCCAGTAAGACTTACTGGGTGAGCTAGAACCCCCCTCAGGAGGCTGAGTGCAGCGGCCCAGGTAGGAATCGGACCTGCGGCCCTTCAATGCCTGTCATCCCCATCTCTTCACCTTTCCTGTCTGTCCACTATCAAATAAAGGGAAAACCCCAAAATTTATCTTAAAAAAAGATTCACCTACAGTATTTAAATATAACTATTTTCTGCAGAAAAATGTCCGAACATTGTAAATAATGGGCAATGACATGCAAAACCTCCGAGATCTTACTTAAAGGGTTAAATAGTAAAGAGATCACAGTGCTCAAGTCGAGTGAATCGACGAAGAGTCAAATTCCCTGGAATCGTTAGTGAAGGTGTGTAAAGCTGGGTGTCATCAGAGAAAGCTGATGAGTGTGTAAAGAGGACGTGTGAGAAACGTTGGTGTTGTGTCTATAATGTGACAGCTCGTCAAATCATGTTTTATATTTCATCAGAGCAGATGAAAAACAATTACAGTCAGTTTTTTACTTCCTGTTTCCTTGTGAAACCCATGCAGCCGTCTGTAAATAGTTTCTTTCAGTGTGTGTGTGTGTGTGCATGCACGTATGCGTTTAGTAGGTGTATAACAAATTGGGTTTCTAAAAGAAATTAAGGGCGTGTACAACAGAAGAATAACAAAAACTAGCAAGGATTTGTATTTTACATGAGCTCTTTGTGTGTAGATAATCTACTTGATGGACTGCTTGCTCATACAACCTGTTTCTGGAAGCAAATTTCTTTTGTAATCATCTTGAGCTTTTAGATGACTGGAGGTGGAAGGCGGGGGGTGTGTGTGTGTGTGTGTGTGTCTGTGTGTGTGTGGGGGGGTGGCACTCTTGGCCTGAAACAACAGCTGATAGCAAAGGGAGACACATATTTTGTAAAGCAGGGTTGTGACTCTGTGATTGGCCCTTGCCACTTGTGTACGATTGTGATTGGCTAACGCTTCCAACAGCTGATTGGAGTTAGGTAGAGCTTTGATGAAGAGTGAGGTCTTCCTGAAGGATTTACGCTGAGTCACATTTTAATCAGGAGGGGGTAGTTGCAGATATGTGACAGTTATACACGCATGATAAAATATACATTTATTGGGATAACAGCTGATTTGATGTAGGAGTGCATCAATTAATAATTAAGAAATTACGCTGAGCTACATTAGATGGACAAAAATATGACTCCAAATGAATAATAATGTTGATCCGTAACTGTAGGATGACTAAGCATCTGTTTATTAACATATCAACTTAAAAGTTGATATATGGTGTTGTATGGTGTGCCGACAAAATCTGTTATTTTAGGTTTAAAGTTACCTGGAAATGCAAAAAAAAAATCTGTGCAATAAACTTCTGCATTGAAATAGTTTAGACTGAAGCAATGATGCATGCATATTTACATGACGCAGGTGCAGCATTTACACCTCCAGGAAGAGGATTCAAGACGTAATGTATGTAAATTTGAGATGGGGCTGGACTTCCAGGTATTTTGAAATCAATAAAAAGCCGGTCACCTGTCAGAGAGAGAGCATACCAGTGTGTTTGTGACTGTCATCACATCATCATCTCCTACTCTAAGAGGAAAAAACCATGACTGGAACAACGCCAGAATCTGGTAAGTGTATCAGAGTCTTTAACAATGCTGTCTGGTTTAGTTTGTTTGCATGCGTTGTGTAATTGAAGTCCCAAGGTTATGCTTACAGCTTAATATGGACTTCACATTTTATGTACACTACCGGTCAAAAGTTTGGGGTCACTTAGAAATTTCCATTGC
>NC_045736.1:31157645-31157816 GCF_008692095.1 Etheostoma spectabile
ATTATAGACAGAATACCAGATGAGATCAGTTGCATTGCTTTTTTAACCAGGGCAGCATTTTTCAGATTACATTATGTGCTTACATAATTGCAATTTTTTTTATGATATCAGATTAGTGAACAGAATGTGCCTTTGGAACGTTGAAAGAATGGTTGTGGATAATGGGCAATG
>NC_045736.1:31157826-31157898 GCF_008692095.1 Etheostoma spectabile
ATATTACATTAAAGATCTGCCACCCACTCAGATCAGCTGGCATTATGTCTATAACGGAGTGGTATGGAAATT
>NC_045736.1:31157908-31159512 GCF_008692095.1 Etheostoma spectabile
CCCAAACTTTTGACCGGTAGTGTATGTTAGCTAAAAAAAAAAAAAATACATGCATGCTGATGTTGTGAGTCTGATGAGCAGAGCTCAGGATAACTTAAAGGTTAAGGTGACAACTCCCTGTGGGTTCATCTCATTAAGCAGCATCATGTTAGTCATTTAATCCATCATCTGTTATATAAAAAAATATAAAAATATGAATGAGGAAGTGCAACATTGGTTTAAAAGGTACAAGGGGAAACTAAACTATGTCAGGTATTGTCTCATCATTTTGGGTGCAGGAGATCTTCCTAATGCTATTTCCGGCTTCCTGTGTCATGTTCATGTTGTCATCTCAAACTTGTCTCCTATCGAGCACACAGCTTTGAATACATTTGCCTCTTACAGCTTTTATTATTATCAGGAGAAGATAAGAGGCACCCATCAGTCAGTGTGTGAATGTGACATTACCGCGTGCTGTCAACTCAGAGCGCTCAAGGTGGAGGCCGGTTTTACTTCTCTTATCCTGTCCTGTTGTGTCCCATCTTCGTTTTTCATCACATACTGTAACTCCACATAAGTGACACTTTACACTCTGCCAAGCATGCCTCCTAACCCTAACCACCCATCTACCCCACCCTGCCCTAGTTTCTGTCACCATTTCATCACAGTCACCTGCTGAGCCAGTTTGTTGACCTGGACTCGCAATTGGTGGTTTTGTAGCTGCCAGCGTTTGTTTTACATTATAATGATGATTGACACATCTCGAATAATTGTTCCATAAAAAAACAGTTTAGTTATTCTCTCTCTCTCACCCACTTAGAGTTGAAAGGAAGTTGCCCTTGTGGGAATTTTTAATTATAATGTGTGGTCTAGACCTATTCTATCTGTAAAGTGTCCTGACAGCTCCTGTTATGATCTGGCACAATAAATACAATTGAATTGTATTTGTGGTGCGTTTATGCTACCTAGTGTGTTGCAGGACGGTGCAATTAATCACGTTTTTAATCACAATTAAGATTTTGGCTCCTAATTTGATTTTGGTAGGCTACATTACGTTTTGCAAGGAAATTCTTTGTCTTGTGTTCTGCATGAAAACAAAAGTGCAAAAGGGAAAAAAGTATTGACCCTCATGTTGTTCTCGGGTCAATTTTACGGAAGAGGATTAGGGCCACTGGTGAAAATTTGATGTGAGTTCTGACTTTATTCTCAGAATTCTGACTTTATTCTCAGAATTCTCAGAATTCTGACTTTATTCTCAGAATTAAAAAAAGTCAAAATTCTGAGAATTCTGAGAATAAAGTCAGAATTCTGAGAATAAAGTCAGAACTCACATACATTTTTCACCAGTGGCCCTAATCCTCTTCCGTACAAATTGACCCGTTTTCCTATACCAAAGTTCTTTTTAAGCCTTGTGTTGTCTTCCCGTCAACATTTTTCCTAGGTTTTTGTCCCTTTTTTCAACACTTTTGATTATTGATTATTCAGATTTACAGTTATTTATGGAATTTATGGTCCATAAACCTAATTTTTAGGAAATTATACCTTATGGTTGAGTTACAAAAGCCGAAATTAGGAATTGTTTAGACTAAAAGTAAAGGAATGGATGTTGATGGATAATCCCAGAC